>NW_027591352.1:0-94070 GCF_964213995.1 Mustelus asterias | reverse complement strand
CTCTCTCTGTGACTCTTTAGCGATGAGATATTCAGCCAGGATGGTTTCACTGACCCTCTTCAGCAGGCAGATATTCCCAAATCCAGCCTAGGTCTCAGACACACACACACACCACTCACACATTCCCTCTGCTCTGTCCAAGGGAATATCTTAATCCAGGAATTTCTATTTTATATTTACAGGGTGAGGGGGGGGAGAAACTCAACTCAAAAATCCTGCAGTCTCTCCAAGCTGCTTTTAAATTTCAATTCAAACCCTGGGCCACATGGGAAGCTGCAGAGATTGGGAAACTTACCAAACCCAGTTTGTGTGTGTGAGTGTCCGCAGCTTTTGTGTCTTTGAACTTGCGAGGGTGCCAGGGAGAGAATGTCACTGTCTTCACCTCTCTCTCTGCCTCTCTGTATAAAAAAATCACCAAATTAAACCACACTCAATAATGCGACCATACACAATTAATTATCAAATATCTGTCTCTCTCCCTTTATCTCTGTCTCTCCCCGTCTCTCTCTCTCCCTGTCTCTTCTCGAGCAGAAACAGATGGAGACAGAGAGGCAGGGAGAGAGAGGAAGAGGGAGGGATGGAAACAGCTGGAGTTGTGAGTTAGATGCAGGGGGAGAGACACAGGCTGTTAGAGGGAGGGGGGGTTTCAGTGAGGGACAGGGTCTCCAGTTTAATTCTGAGGGTCCTGAGAGAGGGATTTCACTGTCTCAGCCCCTCTCTGGCTCCCTCACTCTGTATAAACAATTCCCAAATTTAAAAAACGCTCAACACAGCTGACTGCACTTTGTGGGATCTTGCTGTGCACCACAGTGATTTTAGTTTTAAAAAGGGTTACTTTTAAGAGGGAGTTCCAGCTTTTCTGGAGATTTGGGATGATGCAGACACACACACACACACACACACAGGGTAGTGAGTGGGGAAGGGGGGGTCACAGCAGGTGAGAGAGTGGGGGGGGGGGTGGGGAGGGAGGACTGTGTCCCATCTGATTCAGGTTCACATTGCTGCTGCTGCTGTGGGATCTTGCTGTGCACACACTGGGCCTGTGGCCTTTGCCTGCACTGCAACAGCGACCGCACTTTTTATTTTCAAACAAAATCTGGCTCAGGGACCGCAAAGTGGGTTCAAGGAAAAAGCTTGAAAAGGGGTCGGGTAAATTCAAGCACTTTAATCGCCGAGGCATCGTAGGCTCTGGAGAAAGTGCTGGGGAATGGGAGGAGGATAGATTGGGATTTGATGGCCAGCATCGAGCTGGTGGGCCGAAGGGCCTGTTTCTGTGCTGTGTGACTCCAGATTCTTTTCTCTCTCTCTTTTCCCAGGAATTTCTATTTGGATGGGGGGGGGGGGGGTATAGAATTTCCCTGTCTCTGTCTCTCCAGCGTTCTTACCAATCCCAGCACCCCTCCCCTCTCTCTCTCCCCAGACATTCCTGTCTATATTTCATCTTTCAATAAAATGTTTAAGAAAACACCAATGTGAATTGTTGTCAATTTAATTTGGGAAGAGAGAGAGAGAGAGAGGAGTGGATCCTATTTCCCACACACTCTCCTGCAGTCCTCACCCACAACATTTATTTAATCTGGCCCTCACCAGGTTGTGTGTGTGGGATCTTGCTGTGCACACAGGTGGGTCTGGCTCCCTATTCCTCGCACTGTGACCCATGAGCAGAACTTTAAACAGGAAAGATTGAGGAGAAGGAGAAGGGTTGGGGACGGGGAGGAGGCCGAGAGAGAAATAGAGAAATGGAGGTAGAGCTAAACAGAGAGGGTGTGGGGGGGTGTGAGAGGGTCTCAGGAGGGGCAGGGGGAAAGAGACACAGAGTCTGGGGGTATCCTCCTCCATCGTGGGACTGGCAGTGGGATCTTGCTGTGCAGAATTACCTTCATTGTAATTTGAATCATTCATTCATTGACTAAGGGAGGGTGGGTGTGTGATTGTGGGATTGTAAATATTGTTACCACGCTGAGGTGATGTTTCCCTCTGCGCTATTTTGTAACCCCCTAAAGGGATACACCTTGCCTCGTAATCTTAAGTAAGTGTGTGTGAGACAGGAGGAAGCTACTGGTTTTAGACATTCAATCCCTACAGTGCAGAAGGAGGCCATTCGGCCCATCTAGTCTGTACCGACCACAATCCCAACCAGGCCCTATTCCCATAACCCCACACTTTTAACCTGCTTATCCCCCTGACACTGGGGTCAATTTAACACGGCCAATCCACCCAACCCGCACAGCTTTGGACTGTGGGAGGAATTGGTAAATTAAAGCAGGATCTGACACTCTCTGTATCAGGAACAACTAACAGGTCTTTAATTTAGACTGGGTGACAACCTTATTAAAACAATGAACAAACTGAATAAACTCCCCAATAGAATGCTGTTCCAATGACAAGACTCACTCAGGAATAATGAAATAAATCATTACAGAATAGAGTCACCCTCAAATAATATAACACCAGGCGTCTGTTGGAAGTGTGAACTTTCTTCTGCTGCTTGGGTCTGGAATACTTTCTGAGTTGGTTTCTGCTTCTATTTAGATGGTGATGTGATGAAGCTGTATATATTACTGCAGGATTCAGTATCAGACTCTCCCTCCTTCAATCTAAAGAGGCAGCAAGGTCGCTCCCTCCCCGTTATTTCCCCCTGTCCCGGGTTTAAATACCCAGAATTTCCTCACAGTATTCCTGCAATTTGAGTGGCTTGAGGCTGTCACCAACGCCCCAATTTGAATGCAATTGGTTGTGTGTGTTTGAGAGCTTGTTTTAAAATCATTGACCCAATTCAAAGCCTGTTTTGCTCTGCTGGGACTCTGGCTGCTGCTTTGGACACAAATGTTGTAAAGTTGTCTTCTGCAGCCCTGCTTTCTGCAGTTTAAAATCCCCAGCACAAAGACACAGGCTTTCTAAAGACACAACGCTGGATGGTTTGTTTTGGTTTTCTCAGCATTTCTTTTCAATATTTACATTTGTCAAACACCACATTTTTAACCTTATATATGCAGCTTCATAACAATATTAGACAGGGAGAGAGAGATCGGGAGAGACAGAGAGAAAGTCACACAAAGAGAGAGGGAGAGAGAGACAGAGAGAGAGAGAAAGTCACACAAAGAGAGAGGGAGAGAGAGACAGAGAGAGAGAGAAAGTCACATGGAGTAATGAGGATGGGGCCTGGATGTGAATGTGGGCGGTGTAGACCTGATGGGCCGAATGGCCTCCTTCTGTACTGTCGGATTCTATGATTCTGTAATGGGGGCTGCGTGCGGTGTGAGGGGAGGGTGGAAGGGGACAGGGGGTGGGGGCAGCACTGGTTCCCTTTTCCCCCCCTCCCTCCTCCCAGGCCCTGTCCGGGAGGTTTCGGGGCTGGAGGGGATTGTTCTGGTGAACTGGCCGGGGCCTGGGGAATCTGTTCTTTGTCCAGGATGTATAATGCAGCCTCTGTGACCAGGCCTCAATCCCAGGCCTAACCTCAGGAAGGCTTTTGCATTTTGCTCCTTTTCCAAACAGTGCCTGTGTTTAAATCGATGGGACTCGACGGTCGAATAAAACCTGCAGCAGCCACTTTAATACAAAGAACAGCACAGCACAGGAACAGGTCCTTTGGCCCTCCAAGCCTGCGCCGATCATGTTTACCTATCGAGACCAATGGCCTGTATCCCTCTATACCCCGTTTGTTCATGTGTCTATCCAGATAAGTCTTAAATGTCGCTAATGTGTCTGCCTCAACCACCTCACTTGGCAGCGCATTCCAGGCCCCCACCACCCTCTGTGTAAAAACCTTCCCCGCACATCTCCACTCAACCTTTCCCCCTTATCTTGAACTTGTTCCCCTTGTAATTATCATTTCTGTCCTGGGAAAAAGCTCCCAACTGTTCATCCTCGCCACACCCCTCATAATTTTATAAACTTCCAGCTGGTCGTCCCTCAGCCTCTGTCTTTCCAGGGAGAACAATCCCAGTTTATTCAATCAATCCTCACAGCCAATACCCTCCATAGCAGGCAACATCCTGGGCAACCCTTTCATTGGATTTGGGATGTGATTGTGGGTTTTCCTGCTATATCTCTTTCTCTTCAATCTTTCTCCCGTGATTGAGAGTTATCAGGGAGGGAGAGAGAGAGAGAAAGGGATGGTAACAGAGAGAGAGAGAGAGAGAGAGAAAGGGATGGTAACAGAGAGAGAGAGAGAGAGAGAGAAAGGGATGGTAACAGAGAGAGAGAGAGAGAGAAAGGGATGGTAACAGAGAGAGAGAGAGAGAGCAAAGGCAGAGGGGCAGGGAGAGGAGAGAGATTGGAGGGGAGTGGGTTAGCGGGTGGGGGTGGGGGAGCCTCCGCTGTGCACTCACAGCCCAGCCAGCTCCCCAGTCTCTGGTTAGGTGCATTAACCCACTCTGGCGCATTAACAGGCGCCAGAGTGTGGCGACTAGGAGAATTTCACAGTAACTTCATTGCAGTGTTAATGTAAGCCTTACTTGTGACTAAGAAATAAACTTTACTTTACTTTTTACTTTACTCTGAGATAAAGACCCTCACTCACAGCCTCCCAGAAGGTGGGATTTATAAACAGCGACTGTGTAACTGAGGCTGAATCTGTGCTGTTGTGTTTGAAAATATATTTTCCTCATATTTGATGTGTTGTAAAGATATTGGAATGTGGCTGCTACCAAATTGCAGTGAGAGAGAGATGTGGCTTTGCAGGAGGAGCTTCCCTCCCCATTTCCCCATGGAAATCCCTGAGAAATAGCAAACGTGGGCCCACAACACGTCATTATTTGAAACGGTCAGACAGAAACTTATCAGAGAGAGCATTTTAATCCCCATTCATCCCCAGACGGGGAAACAGAGCAGAGATCAGGACAGATTATCCAGAGTAGGAGAGACCGGGGCAGAGATGGGGTATTGGATATATATATAGATCTGGGGGGAAAGCAAGAGAGACACAGAGGGGGCTGGACAGGTTCAGAGATAGAGGCAGAGAAAGAGAGAAACAGCACGAGAAAGAGGGAATCAGAGAAGGGTGTGACTGTGCTCGAAGTGGAAGGTTCCCTGTTCAGATCGAATGTACAAACAGCACCAATGCTGGAGTGACTTATTATTTTCATTTGCGGAGGGGGGGGAGAAATGGAGGGGAGAGAGAGGGAGATGTGTGGTTCCCTCATTTCCCACTCACTTTACCCCAATCCTCACTTCAAAATCACTTTGTATCTGGCCCTGTTCAAGCTGTGTGTGTGTGTGGGATCTTGCTGTGCACTCATGCTCTGTCCCCCTGCCCCATATTCCTCACACTATGACAGAGCCCCATGCTTTAAACATAAAAAGATGGAGGGGAAGGAGGGTGGGGTAGAGAGAGAGAAACTGGGTGAACAGAGAAGGGGTGGGGAGTGTTGGGGGTCAGTGGAGGGAGGGGTGGGGGAAAGAGACAGAGGCTCTGGGGGTGGGGGGTGTCCTCCTGCAGTGTGGGACTCCCTGTGGGATCCTGATTGCAGCATTCCCAGTCTCTCTCTCTCCCTCTCACTGTGAAGCACTCGGGAGAGAGAGGGAGCTGAAATTCAAATTCCTGAGCCTGGGGGAAAGGCTTGTTCTCAATCCCAGAGTCCTGCTTGTGTTTTCAGACAGGGCGCTGGGATTTGTGGGTGTGGATGGAGAAGATTGTTCTGTTTAACTGGGGGGTGGGAGAGAGGGGGGGTTTGTTCTTTCTACCTGAGGAATAATGCAGCCTCTGTGACTAGGCCGCACTTCACGGCCTAAATCTCAGCAGCACTTTTGCATTCGCTTAATTCCCCAACAGGGTTTAAGTGGCTGAATTCAATGGTTCAATAAAATGTGCAGCAGCCGCTTCAGGGTGGGATTGTGGGTTTTCCTGCTCCCGCCCCCCCTCTCATTTCCCTTTTGATTGTGAGTTTTATTTTAAACGGTCAGACAGAAACTTAGAGAGAGCATTTCAATCCAGATTCACCTCGAGGGAGAGAAACAGAGCAGAGATCAGGACAGGTTATCCAGAGGCAGGAGCAGAGACGGGGTATTGGACAGATATAGATCTGGGGGAAGTGTGTAAGAGACGGAGAGGGAGAAACAGAGGGGGGGGGGGGGGTGCGGGGAGGGGAGAGGTGACTGATAGAAGTGGGAACTTCACTGGGGCCTCCTGTGTTTATTCACTGGCCTGTCTCTGGAGTAAAGCCCCCAGAATGCTTTGACATGTTTAATAAATTCAATATCGGGACAGTCAGGAAGTTCATTGCATTTGAAACGTGTTCCCATTTTGTCAGGGTTTAATAATGAGGAGGTGAAAATGAATGTTTCCCCCACCCCCCCCCCCCCAGTGAGATTGTGAATTTCAGCAAGTCCTGGGATCTTGCTGTGCCTTTTATTGTTTTTAATCAGCTTTTGTTTTGTGTTTAATCAAATTTCACTTTATTTTCCCTTTCTCTCTTCCAAGGAGAATTCCTTTGGAAACTTTGGCGATGCAGAGAGCGAATAGTTTTGCCGTGAGGAATCCTCGGACAAGAGCTATAACCAGAGAGAAAAATATTAATAAAAGTCCCCGTGTCTTTGTCGTTCATTTTTATTCACAGATAGACTGGTGGGGCTTTTACACTGAGGGTTAGTGGTCTGTGTGTCAGGGGGAGGGGGTATTCCCAGTGATCCCTGCTCCATGTAATCCCACAGATTTCAATCCCTCTCCCTGAAGCTCTGTCTGTGCAACTCCCCCATCCTCAGAACTGTTTCTCCACATCTTTCCAATCCTTGTCTCTCCCCATCCTTTATACCTCAGCCTCTCACAATGGCAGCATCTTTCCCTTTTTCTCTCCTTCTCTCTATCTTTCACTCTCTCTCTGAAACTTTGTCACTCTGTCTTGCCAAAGCCCCACTTTCTATTTATCTCGACATCTCACTTTGTATCTCAGCCTCTCTGGACATCTCTCTCTCTCTCTGTGGATCATTTTATCTCAATCACAGCAGCCTCCTCTCCTTCTCTCTCTCTATCTCTGCTCCCTCTCTGTGACTCATTCTGTCTGAAGTACAGCAGCATTCTCTCTCACTCCCCATCTCTATATCTTTTCACAATAACTTCATTGCAGTGTTAATGTAAGCCTACTTGTGATTAACAAATAAAATTTTAACTTTAACTCTGCTTTTATTTGTCTCTTATCTCTCTCTATCTCCTTCACTCTCTCTATCTGCTTCCCCCTCTCTCTGATCTCTGCTTCCCCCTCTCTGTGAATCATTCTGTCTGAATTACAGCAGCATTCTCTCTATCTCCATCTCTACTTCTCTGTCTCTCTCTATCTCTCTCTCTCTCTCGTGGGGGACGGGCCCGATCACAGGTTTGCTGTTCACAAGCAGCAAAGGCCCAGGAACGCAGAGGGAGGGAATCGGGGGCAATTCAGAGGGATTCAGCACTGCTGAAAGGGGGGAGTGTGTAATACAGGGGCTTGTTCAGAGCCAGGGGCTATTAGACAGAGAGGGAAGGGGCCGGTGGGGGAGGTTGTTGTACAAGAGGGGGGAATATTATAACACAGGCTGACCAGAGTCAGGGGTTATCAGAGAAAGGGGGCAATGGAGATGGGGGGGAAGAATCAGACAGGGGGTCTGTTGTACAGGATGGGGGTGGGGGATGTTATAACACAGGCTGCTCAGTGTCAGGGGAATTAGTCATTTGAACGTTAATGTTTAAAATGGGCAGAGTTTCCACATCCAACTCCACCAGGAGCTGTTTACAGGGGGGTGGTGGACGGGGATGGACGCGCGGTGGGGGGGGGGAGAGGGGGGGTACTAATTAGAAAGGGGGGGATCTGTCAGTCCAGAGGCTGTTCACAGGGAGGGAGTGGGAATTTGCCAGGTTGAGAGGGGAGGCGGGGGGAAAGAGGGATATTCAGCTGGGGGGCTTTGAAGATGGTTTGGGCAGTGGGGGGAGCGGGGTACGGGGCTCAGAGGGAAGGATCGGGAGATTTAGAGGGATTGTGAGGAGGGACGACAGAATTGGCTGGAGTCGGGGGGGGGGGGGGAATTGAGAGGGATAAAAGGGGGAGAGTGGAGAGGGAGACTCAGGGATTGTGGTCGGGAATTAGAGGGATTCGGGGATTTAAGGGTCTCATGGGGACTTTGGGATTTAGCGGGGCTGAGAGGGAGGGAATCGGGGGGAATTGAGGGGGATTCGGGAAGGGGGGGCTTAGAGGGGGATTTCTGGGGTTCTGAGGGATACAGGAGGGATTGGGGGGCTTACGGGGATTACAAGACATGGTTTGGTGCTCAGACAGATTGAAGGGGTGGGATTGGAGAGGGAGCAGGATTCGGGGGCAGAGGAATGTGGCGAGGGTGGGTGCGATCTCGGGAGACATTCAGGGGGGATTCTAGAGGAATCTCAGGGGCTTAGAATCTGGGGAGGGTCTGGATGGGGTAGGGAGTCAGAGGGAGATGGCGGGGGGGCGAGTCGGGGTGGAGGGAAAGGGATTGAGGGCGGGGTGGATTTATAGGGATTTGGGAGGGGGGAAGTTCAGAGAGGGATTTAGGGTGGGGCCTTGCATCAGGGTTAGAATTGGGGGGGGTGTCGAGCGATTCGGAGCGGGGGGGTTGACTCAGAGGGATTCTGGGGTGGGGAGGACTGAGGAAGGATTGGGTGCAGGCGTCAGGGGGGCTTGGGTTTGGCAGGGGGGCAGAGGGAGCCTTTGGGGGGGGGGCTGAGGAATTGGGGCAGGAACTTGGAGGATTCAGGGGGCTGAGAGTCAGATTGGCGGTGGGTGTCAGAGAGATTGAGCGGGGGGAGGGGGTGCTTACAGAGTCGGATGAAAGGAGATGGGGCAGAGGGACAGGGAATCAGGTGGGGGAAAGAGGAGGTTTGGGGGGGAATTAGTGGAGATTGAGGGCGGGGGGTTGAGAAGGATTGGGAGTGGCTCAGAGGGCTTTGGCGGTGAGTTCCTGAGAGAGAGTGAGTGGGGGGGTGATTAGAGTGGGATTGGAGAAGATTGGGCAGAGAGGATCGGGGGGGAGGGGCCGAGAGGATCGGGGGGAGGGGCCGAGAGGATCGGGGGGAGGGGCCGAGAGGATCGGGGGGAGGGGCCGAGAGGATCGGGGGGAGGGGCAGAGAGGATCGGGGGGAGGGGCAGAGAGGATCGGGGGGAGGGGCAGAGAGGATCGGGGGGGAGGGGCAGAGAGGATCGGGGGGAGGGGCAGAGAGGATCGGGGGGAGGGGCAGAGAGGATCGGGGGGAGGGGCAGAGAGGATCGGGGGGAGGGGCAGAGAGGATCGGGGGGAGGGGCAGAGAGGATCGGGGGGAGGGGCAGAGAGGATCGGGGGGAGGGGCAGAGAGGATCGGGGGGAGGGGCAGAGAGGATCGGGGGGAGGGGCAGAGAGGATCGGGGGGAGGGGCAGAGAGGATCGGGGGGAGGGGCAGAGAGGATCGGGGGATGGGGCAGAGAGGATCGGGGGGAGGGGCAGAGAGGATCGGGGGGAGGGGCAGAGAGGATCGGGTCTGTCGGTGGGGGTGGGATTTGGGTCTGGGGGTGGGGTTTGGGTCTGTCGGTGGGGGTGGGGTTTGGGTCTGTCGGTGGGTGGGATTTGGGTCTGGGGGTGGGGTTTGGGTCTGTCGGTGGGGGTGGGGTTTGGGTCTGTCGGTGGGGGTGGGGTTTGGGTCTGTCGGTGGGGGTGGGGTTTTGGGTCTGTCGGTGGTCTGTCGGTGGGGGTGGGGGTTGGGTCTGTGGGTGGGGGTGGTGTTTGGGTCTGGGGGTGGGGTTTGGGTCTGTCGGTGGGGGTGAGGTTTGGGTCTGTCGGTGGGGGTGGGGTTTTGGGTCTGTCGGTGGGGGTGGGGTTTGGGTCTATCGGTGGGGGTGGGTTTTTGGGTCTGTCGGTGGGGGTGCGGTTTGGGTGTGGGGGTGGGGGTTGGGTCTGTCGGTGGGGGTGGGGGTTGGGTCTGGGGGTGGGGTTTGGGTCTGTTGGTGGGGTTTGGGTCTGTTGGTGGGGTTTGGGTCTGTCGGTGGGGGTGGGGTTTGGGTCTGGGGGTGGGGTTTGGGTCTGTCGGTGGGGGTGGGGTTTGGGTCTGTCGGTGGGGGTGGGGTTTGGGTCTGTCGGTGGGGGTGGGGTCTGTCGGTGGGGGTGGGGTCTGTCGGTGGGGGTGGGGACAGGAGTTCAGGAGCTGGGGAGGGGCTCCCTATGGATAGGGCTGGGATTTGGTGGGGGGGCGAATCCTGGTGGGACTGGAGGGTCTCAGAGGAATTGGTCAGGGCGGGTCTGAGAGGGGGAAACAGAGCGGGGGGGGGAAACAGAGCGGGGGGGGGGTGGGGTTTGGGTCTGTCGGTGGGGGTGAGGTTTGGGTCTGTCGGTGGGGGTGGGGTTTTGGGTCTGTCGGTGGGGGTGGGGTTTGGGTCTGTCGGTGGGGGTGGGTTTTTGGGTCTGTCGGTGGGGGTGCGGTTTGGGTGTGGGGGTGGGGGTTGGGTCTGTCGGTGGGGGTGGGGGTTGGGTCTGGGGGTGGGGTTTGGGTCTGTTGGTGGGGTTTGGGTCTGTTGGTGGGGTTTGGGTCTGTCGGTGGGGGTGGGGTTTGGGTCTGGGGGTGGGGTTTGGGTCTGTCGGTGGGGGTGGGGTTTGGGTCTGGGGGTGGGGGTGGGGTCTGTCGGTGGGGTTAGGGTCTGTCGGTGGGGGTGGGGACAGGAGTTCAGGAGCTGGGGAGGGGCTCCCTATGGATAGGGCTGGGATTTGGGGGGGGGGCGAATCCTGGTGGGACTGGAGGGTCTCAGAGGAATTGGTCAGGGCGGGTCTGAGAGGGGGAAACAGAGCGGGGGGGGGGGAAACAGAGCGGGGGGGGGAAACAGAGCGGGGGGGGGGAAACAGAGCGGGGGGGGGAAACAGAGCGGGGGGGAAACAGAGCGGGGGGGGGGAAACAGAGCGGGGGGGAAACAGAGCGGGGGGGGAAACAGAGCGGGGGGGAAACAGAGCGGGGGGGGGGAAACAGAGCTGGGGGGGAAACAGAGCGGGGGGGGAAACAGAGCGGGGGGGGGAAACAGAGCTGGGGGGGAAAGAGCTGGGGGGAGATTGAGAGAGATTGAGAGGGAGAGAGAATGAGAGGGAGAAAGTTTGAGAGAGAGAAAGATGGAGAGGGAGATTGAGAGGAGGCTGCAAACAGAGAGAAAAGCAGGGCTGAGGCGGGAAAGGTGCAGACAGAAAGTGAAGAGGTTCATACTCACCATCGCACATGTTTTCCCTCGGTGATCTCTCCAACTCCTTCCATCCCCTCTCCCATGGTGGGGAGAGAGATCCAGGAACAGGGGCTTTGTGCTGGGAAAGGGGGGGTTAAAATATCAGAGCTGGAACTCCATGCAAGCACACACTGACTCACTCACTCACAAAGACACAGCTTACCTGATACTTACCAACCCACGTGGAGAGAGAGACTGGACAAAGGAGCCTCAGCCTTTTTATAACCTCACTGAGTCACTCAAACTGTCCACACCTCCCCAATCACCCCCCCCCCCCATCCAACCACAGCTCCTACACCTCACCTGAACCCACCTACTCCAGGTATGGACCAGTCCAACACCAACCTGTCTCTGAGTGTGTGTGTGTGGGGGGGGTGTTTGTGTGTGTGGGGGTTAGTGAGCACCAGGCAAATGGTTCATCCCAAGGCTCTCCCTCCCCCCACTCCCAGCTTCACATCACCAGCACTGGGAGCTGAGAGAAGATGGATTTAAATGAACCAGCAGCCCTGCACTGCCAGGGAGAGAGAGAGAGAGGCCAGGTCTGAATGTGGATTGTACAACTTGTTCATCCAGGACTCCATCCGCTACAGGTTTGCACCCTTTGCTGATTCTTGCAAAGTTCACTTTTCCTTAAGTTGCCTGAACTGAAACAAGATCTTGCAAAGTTCTTTGTTGCTGCGTTTACAAATCCCACTTCTGATTTACAATGCTGTGTGTCCGGGTGTGTGAGTGTGTGTGTGTGCCCTGTGCTTCATGGTTAATGATTCACCACTGATCAGAGCTGCAAAATAAAGCGTTTAGCCTTTTTTTAACAGAAGCACTGGCTGGGGGAGGGGAGGGAGAGAATGAGAGTGAAGTTTCTGTCTGATAAATGCTGGAAATGTGTCTTTAACCAGCAGCTCTGCAGAGAGACAGATGCAGGATTTTAAACTCTCTGGGAGCTGCAGGCAGGAACTCACACACACACACACACACACAGATAGACATCAGCTCCTGTTTCACACCAACAACCAGGCTGGAGTCGATGCAGCTAATTTCCATCCAGAAATGTACTTGATCCATGAAGTCAGTGAGGGTTACATTCCCATGACTTCCCATTCAGTCCAATCCAGTTCAGTTTGTTGGAGTGCAGTGTGGGAGCCTCTGAGGGAGTTTGGCTCTGGGGGGGGGGGGGGGGTTCACTTTTCTCTCATTCAATCTCTCCTGTCTTCCACCCTCTCACAGACCTTCCTTTCGTCCCTGTCCCACCCGCCCCTTTCTCCAAACCTGTTACATTCCTAACTTTCCCCAGTTCACAGGAAAGGTCACAGAGCTGAAATGTTAACTCTGTTTCTCTCTCTCTCTGCACAGATGCTGCCGAACCTGCTGAGTTTAATTCCAGCATTTCCCTGTTTTCTAAGATTTCACAGAATAGTGTTGGTGCAGGAGGAGGCCATTTGGCCCATCGTGTCTGCACCAGCTCTCCAATGTGGATTGAGTGGACAGAAACAAGGAGTTGGAATGAATGGGTTACTTTTGGGTTGACAGCCTCTAACTAGTGGAGTACGGCAGGGATCAGTGTTTGGGTCTCAGCTATTCAGAATCTATATCAATGATATGGATGTGGGGATCAAATATAATATTTCCAAATTTGCAAAAACTGGAAAACTAGGTGAAAATCTGAATTGTGAGGAGGATGCAAAGATGTTTCAAGGGGATGTGGAGAGGCTCAGGGAGCGGCCAAAGGTTTGCCAGCTGGACGACAAGGTGGAAAAATGTGAGGTTATCTAATTTTGTAGGAAAAACAGACATTAAGACAACTTCAAGATATTTTGATGTCCTTGTTCATGAGGCACTGAAAGCGAAGATGAGAGCAGTTAAGATAACACATGGTATGTTAGCCATTATTCTAAGAGGATTTGAGTGGAGGAAAAAGATGTCTTCCTGCAATTATATGCAGCCTTGCTGAGACCAACCTGGAGTATTGTGTACAGTTTTGGTCTCCTGGCTGAAGCAAAGATGTACTTGGCATGTAAAGAAGGTTCACTAAAATAGGTCCAGGGACAGATGGGTTGTACTATGAGGAACAAAAATACTTTATTCTCAGGCCTTTAGAAGAATGGTAGCTGAACTTATTCAAACCTACACTAATTTACGGAGTTCAATAGGCCAGATGCAGAAAGGATGTTTCCCCTTGCTGGAGGGTCTGAAACCTGGGACACAGTCTGAGAATAAGGGGCAGTTATTTCGGCTGAGATGAGGGGTATTTGTTTTCCATTAGAATGCTGGTGAATCAAGGAATGCAGGGATAATGCTGGAAATGGTGTTGAAGCCGAGGATCAGCCATGGTCACATTGAATGATGGAGTGGATTTGAAGGACAGAATGGATGACTCCTGCTCCTGTTTCTTAACGTTCTTACTGCAATAGGAATGGAAGGTAAGAGTAAGAAGGTTTTGCTGCAGCTTTACACGACCTTCATTAGATCACAACTGGAGTAATGTGTATAATGTTGAGCTCTTTACTTAAAAAAGGATAGAATTGTATTGGAACCAGTTCAGAGAAAGTTCACTCGGCTGATTCCTGGGATGGAGAGGTTTATTTTACGAGGGAAATTTGAGCAGATTGGAGCAATATCTATGAAAGTTCAGAAGATTAAAAGGTTACCGCGTTGAGGGGATGAGACAGGGTGGTTGCTGAGAGGCTGTTTCTTCTTGTAAGAGAGACCAGAACAAGGGGACAGATTTTAAAATGTAATTGTCAGTCCCTTAAGACTGAGATGAGGAGAAATTTATTTTTTAGATGGTGGCTGGTGAGTGGAATTCTCTTCCCTGGAGACGAGTGGTGGCAGAATCATTGAATATATTCAAGGCTGAGTTAAGAATGATTTTGGATTGAGAAGCGAATCAAGGGTTACGGGGAAAAGAGTTGAGACTATAATTAGATCAGCCGTGATGGAGTATGCTCGAGGGGCTGAATGGCCTTCTGCTGCTCCGAGGTATTTTGTTCTTATCCCAATACGTCCTTCAGACTGCTCTCTGTGACCAGTGATGGATAAACAAGCTCTATGTTTTGTCCTCACCAGACGCTCTCCTGTGCCCATTCATTAGGCCACCCACTCAACCCATCTCACCAGCAGTAATTACCCACTCTGCCCCAGGCCTTCCTGATCCAGCACTTCATCTTCCATTGGCGTAAGGATGGCAAGACCTGGATGTCTCCACTCTTCTTCACTCGTTCCCTGATGATGTTTGCTCTCTTTCCAAACACATAAATTGTTACTCACTCATCAAACACATGCAGTAGCCCAGGGTTGTCCAACGTGTGGACCAAGGGGCGAATGTGACCCTCGAAGCCCCTCAATGCGGCCCCCGGAGCGAGTTTCCAGAATCTCAGTCACACAGTTCAGTTTGAATGGAAGAATCTGCATGGAGCTGCTCCTCCAATCACATCCCGTTTCTTTCCCATGTTTGCTGCTGATAGGTTTTTGAGCCAATCTGCAGTAAATGTGGGAGAGAAACAATTTGTGATTGATGAGGATTAAACTCTAATAATCATCTTTATTTATTACTCATTATTGTGCTCAGCAAGTTGTTTCTTTTCATATCTCAGTTTAGTTTTTCATTGAAATTTCTGCTGTGCCAAACTTTATCATTCTGAAATTTACTCATCGGCCCCTTGAGTGAGAAAAACATTGACGTGTGTTTGCCCAGTGAATATGTTGGTCAACCCTGCTCTAGCTATGCTGGTGCCAGCCTAACGGACATGTCTCTGACTGTCAATGCTGCTGCCTTTGCATTGTAAGAGTTTTAACAACACCAGGTTAAAGTCCAACAGGTTTATTTGGTAGCAAATACCATTAGCTTTCGGAGCGCTGTGTGGAGTTTGCACGTTCTCCCATGGTCTGCCTGAGTTTCCTCCGGGTGCTCCGATTTCCTCCCACAGTCCAAAGCTGTGTGGGTTAGATGGATTGGCCGTGCAAGATTGCCCCTTGGTGTCAGGGGGACTAGAAGGGTAAATACATGGGAACAAGGCCTGGCTGGGATTGTTGTTGGTTAAAGCTCAATTGGCCGATTGGCCTCCTTCCGCACTGAGGGGATTCTATGATTGTATCGAGTTAAAGAGGACTAATGTTCAGTTTTATGTGCAAAAAATGAGATGTGTCCCAAGATCTGTAGGTTAGGGGGATTCGCAAGGTAAATGCTTGGGGCAACGGGGATAGGGCAGATTCTGGGTCTGGGTAACATGCTCGTTTGGAGAGTCAGTGCAGACTCGATGGACCAAATGACCTCCTTCTGCACTGTCGGGATTGTATGCTGAGCAAAGTTGCCAATTGATAGCAAAAGGAAGAATCTTCTGGCTATATCCTTGCCCCGTTCATGAGTGGAAATATCCCAGTTTGTCATGAATGGCAACAGATGATCTGTCACCCAGATCCACATCAAGGCAGGTGAGAGACCACCTACAGTGGGAAAGACTGAGGTCGGGAACAAGTGAGGGAGAAAGGGAAAGAAGTGGAATGACAAAGGGAAATGGATCGAGAGAAAGATATATTTTGACAGCAAAGGTGACCAAGGAATTAATAGAGAAAGGGAAACAACAATAGAAGATAGAGATGATGAAAAAAAGACAGATGTACAGGCAACCGGGGGACAAGCAGAAAGAGGGAGCAAGTCAGATCCACAGGAAAATACACAAACAGAGGGAGAGAGAAAGAGCGAGAGACCGTGCAAAAGGCAAAGGGACCAAATGACAATAAACGTTTTACGAAATGAGAGACAGAGTTGGGAAGAAAGAAAATATAATTAAAATGGAGGGAGTGAATTGTAAAACAAAAGATTGGATTTGATTTGATTTATTATTGTCACATGTATTAACATGCAGTGAAAAGTATTGTTTCTTGCGGGTTATTCAGACAAAACATACTGTGATAGAGAAGGAAAGGAGAGAGTGCAGAATGTAATGTTACAGTCACAGCTAGGGTGTGGCCAAATCTATGAGAAATTACATTAAGGCGTTGTTAGAGAGTTTTAAAGAGTTAGAATGAAGTTTTAGAGGCACAGAACAAGAGTAAAAGATAAAATTAGAAGCTGGGCACAGCTCGCCTCGCTCCGAAGAGAACAAGCATGGGCTTGAGAAGTTTGGACCCTGTGGGGTGACAGTTGTCTGAATACAGATTCTATCTTATTGTAACATTCAGGTACCACGTGTACTGAGCTCACCAGCGTTCTGTCTGTATTGTGTGAATCCAGTCTTGAAATATCCACTCATGTTGCTAATTCTGCCAAGACAGAAACAGAAAGAGTGTCCCTCAGATTGTTTTCCAATCATTTCCCTATTACGGATATGGTGATGGTGGTGTCCTGGCCGTGATCTTGGGTATCTCCAGGGCACCTTGCAGGATGGCAGTATGGCACAGTGGTTAGCACTGCTGCCTCACAGCATCAGGGATCCCATTTCAATTCCTGGGATTCCATCAGCACCAGTGAAGCTTCTTTTTAAAACTTTGTTCCATTCTCACATCTCGCCTGTTGGGATTTCTCCTATTACAAGAACGTGTGGTGATCCTCTGGAAAGAATCCACTGTGAGCAAGTCCAGTTTCTCGCAGCTCCCCAATGTCCACATTCAGCCTTGTAAATTCAGTCTCGATCACAGCCGTCCCGTGTACATCATCAACCTGCACAAGTTGATTGGTAAGGTCAGGGCACATCGTGCTGATGTTTCAGCTTGAGATGCAAAAGACTGATTTGATTTGAATTGATTTGGTTTATTATTTTCACATATAATAAATATGTGATCCAAGCCGGGAATCGAACTCAGGTCCCAGACAGCAGTGCTAACCATTGTGCCACCATGCTGCCGACTCAAGAACAGCTTCTTCTCTGCTGCCATCTGACGTTTTAATGGACCCACATCGCATTCAGATGATCTTATTCTACACCCTCGCTCTGAGTCCAACATTACATTCTGCACTCTCTCCTTCTCTATGTTCAGAGTTACAGTGTTACAGAGTTCAGTGTTGGGCCAGGGAGATGGTGTCTGTGGACCTGTTGGGGAGGAAGGTGAACTGTAGTGTATCCAGGCAATCTGGGAGGCCGGAATTGATTCATGCCATGACTAACCTTTTGATGCATTTCATAACATTGGATATACAGTGAAAAGTGTTGTTGCTTGAGTGCCATACAGACAAAGCATACTGTACATAGAGAAGGAGAGAGTGCAGAATGTAATGTTGCAGTCATAGCTCGGATGTAGTAAAAGATCATCTTAATGCAATGTGGGTCCATTCAAACGTCTGATGGCAGCAGAGAAGCTGTTCCTGAGTCGGCAGAATGGTGGCACAATGGTTAGCGCTGCTGTCTCACAGGAACCTGAGTTCGATTCCTGGCTTGGATCACTGTCTGTGTGGAATTTGCACATTCTACCCGTGTCGGCATGGGTTTGCTCTGGATGCTGCGGTTTTCACCCACAGTCCAAAATGTGCAGGTTGGGTTGATTGGCCATGTTAACTGCCCATGAGCGTCCTGGGATATGTATGTTTGGGGGATTAGAAGGGTACATATGTGGGACTTTGGTGATAGGGCCTGGGTGGGATTGTTGTCGGTGTAGACTCGATGGGTCAAATGGCCCCCCTTCTGCACTGTAGTGATTCTATGATTCTATGAGTCGGTTGGTCCATGACCTCACACATTTTCTATCTTCTTCTCTGATGGAACAAGTGAGAAGAGTTTATGTCCGTGGTGCGCTATTCCTGAATTAGGCTGGTTGCTTTTGTGAGGCAACGGGAGGTTGAGACAGAGTTAATGAGTGGGAGGTTGGTTTGAGTGATGGACTGGTCTGCATTCACCAAGCTTTGAAGTTTCTCGCAGTCTTGGACAGAGCAGGAGCCATACCAAGCTAGAATGTTATTTATGGTGCATCTGTAAAAGTTGATGAGAGTCGCAGCTGACATGCCAAATGTCCCTAAACCTCTGAGAAAATAGAGGCGTTCGGAGACTTTTTTAATTATAGGGACGTCATGGAGGAACCAGGAAAGGTTTTTCGTGATGTGGACCCTAAAACGTGAAGCTCTCGACTATTTCAACTTCATCCCATTGATGTAGATCGGGGCATGTACTCCACTAGGCTTCCAGAAGTCGATTTGCTTTGTTGACATTGAGGAAGAGATTATTGTTGTCGCCCCAGTTCACCAGATTCTCTGTCTCTTCCTCCGACCCACTGCAGGTGTCATCAGCAAACTTGGGAACCGAGTTGCAGGGGAATTTGGCCACACAGTCACCAGTGTATAAGGAGTATAGTAAGGGGCTGAGGACGCAGCCTTACGGGGCACCGCTGTTCAGGATGATTGTGAAGGAGATGTTGTTGATTGTCCTTAATTTTGCTCTCTATGGATTAGGAAGTTGAGGATCCAATTGCAGAGGCAGGAGCCAAGCCCAGCGCCACGAACTTTGGACATGAGTTTCGTAGGACTAATGGTGTTGCAGGCTGAGCTGTAGTTGATAAACACGAGTCTGTGTTCCAGGGTTCACTGTCGGGCCCGGGAGATGGCATTGTGGACCTGTTGTGGATGTCGGTGAACTGTCGTGGATCCAGGCAATCTGGGAAGCCGGAACTGATTCATGCCATGACTAACCTTTTGATGCATTTCATAATATTGGACATCAGAGTCACCGGACGATGGGCATTAAGGCAGCCTGCTTGGCTTTTCCTTTGGTACTGGCCTTTGTTTGAGTTTTACCTGGTGCATAGATTGGCAACCTTCCTGCCGAGAGACGACTGCAGCTGCACTGGTCCAGTAGACCAACGTGGGACAGCAGTAATCGCACTGAGCATTATGGACGATAGCGATTCGCTGAACCCTGAAACTTTCTCCCACTCTTGAAAGAAACACTGGAAGTTGTGTTCTGTGCCAATCGAGTGTGAGATTACTATTTTTTCCTGTGTTGTGCTAACAGTGGCCACAATGCTGTGATCTCCTCTCCAGGGTACAGTTCTGTGTAAATATAATAGAGATTCTGTGCTGTCAAGGCATCAGGATCTCCCTCTGCCAATTGTTAGTATTGTCCAGAGGCAAGGGTCAAACCAGCCCTCTTTGGTCCCAGCTCTGTTGCAGGGGTTGTCAGTAAACTGTCTGAGAGACGACAGATTACCATCTACAGGATTCCAGTCTGGATTTTCTGTCAGGGTTTACTCCCTCACCCTTGGAGCTGAGTGAGGGTCAATGTTGTGGACTCTCCGGAAAGCTCTCTCCCAAATGTATACCAGTGTGTTGCTACCATGGACTGCACGGTGACACAGTGGTTAGCACTGCTGATTCACAGCGTCAGGGAGCTGGGTTCAATTCCAGGCTTGGGTCACTGTCTGTGTGGAGTTTGGACCTTCTCCCCGTGTCTGTGTGGGTTTCCTCCGGATGCTCCACTTTCCTCTCACACTGCAAAAGACGTGCTGGTTTAAAAAAAAGATTTAAGTCATTTTATGTGTATACATTCTTTTTTATTTTAACCCATCCTCAGTCCAAATGGTAACTTCTTTCCCTGAATCCTGTCTAATTTTATTCTTTATTTCCCTTCCTGACAGTGAACATAATCACAATTGTGACTCTGACGAGCAGAAACTGTGGTCTGTCCCAATGTGTGACTCGTTACCTGGTGGCCATGTCAGCGGGGGATCTGCTGGTCGTTATCCTCGACCTGATATTCAGACACATTCCCATTCTTTATCGGGAACAGTTTTTTTTCCTGTACTGGGTCCCCGTGTGTAACATCCACGCCGTCCTGCTTTATGCAGCCACTGACTGTTCTGTCTGGTTCACCGTCACTTTCACCTTTGATCGATTTGTGGCCATTTGCTGCCCCAAGCTGAAGAGTAAATATTGCAGTGAGAAATCGGCGGCTGTGGTTCTGGGAACAGTGACGGTGCTGAGCTGTTTAAAGAACATTTTCTGGTATTTTATGTTATTAAATAGATATCGGCTGGTGAACGTCCCCTGGTTTTGTGATGTCACAGTGGATGTGATGGAATCTCCGGTCTGGGGAACAATCGAGTTCCTCCACAACATTCTAACCCCGACTGTCCCGTTCGTCCTGATTCTGCTGCTCAACGTTTTCACCGTCAGACACATTTTAAGGAGCAGCAGAGCCCGCAGGAGACTCCGGGCTCACAGCAGTGGGGAGAATCCCAGAGACCCAGAGATGGAGAGTCGCAGGAAATCCATCATTTTACTGTTTGTTATCTCAGCCAATTTCATCCTCTTATGGTCGACATTCATGGTTTATTCAATATGGAGTCGGATGTATTATTTGGGCTATGAGTCGGTCTGGTTAGATTTCTATGTTATGGAATTTGGTTTCATGTTGCAACTCACAAGTTGTTGTACAAACACTGCCATTTATGCTGTGACACAGACTCACTTCAGGCAGCAGCTCATCAATCTGCTGAAAGCTCCCCTTACTTCAATTCTTCAACTCATTAGACCCTGAGAGGAAACTACAACTACAAGACCCCTGACTCTTTCTATTGGACTTTCAAATATAAATAACAAACAGTTGCCATGTCTGGTGGCCAGGTATGGATACGAATATTTGCCCGTGGGTCAGTGTTGACAATATCAACAAGGGCAGAAGTACCACCAATTACTACTCTTCACACTTGGGAATGGCCAGGACATCCGGAGACGTGGCTGCACACGGAGAGTGCCGTTCCGTTCATGGGGTCTATGTTCCTGAAATGGTAGATGCTGATTCAAAATGGATGGCCGTTCACAGGGTGAGTTACTCAAACACAAGGACAAGAGTGGAGAAACTTCACACCTCTTTCATGACACCCGGGATCCCGGAAATGTTAGTTCCTGAAAATAAACCACTCTTCATCAGCCAGGAATTTGTGCATTCGATGAAGTTGGACAGAATTTGACACGTTTGGGCAGTGTCATATTATGATGTGGAGATGCCGGCGTTGGACTGGGGTAAACACAGTAAGAAGTTTACAACACCAGGTTAAAGTCCAACAGGTTTATTTGGTAGCAAAAGCCACTTTTGCTACCAAATAAACCTGTTGGACTTTAACCTGGTGTTGTTAAACTTCTTACAGTGTCATATTACCCATCATCCAATGGCCTGGCAGAAAGAGCGGCCCAAACAGTAAAAGCAGGTTCAAAATACCATCCCCCAGTCTCTTTGGACACCAAACCATCCAGATTTCATCTTCAATTACAGAATGACACCCTCCAACCTCCCCCCGACCTCCCCGCTTCAACAACTGGAATAGCCCCAGCAGAGTTGGTCATGGGAAGTTCACTCCGCCCAATGTTAAGTCTGACCTTCTGAAGGTGGGAGCTAACACCCAGTGCCGTTCCCACCAGCCGGGAGAGGCACCGAAAGGCAGGTGATAGGTTATTGGTAAAGAATCATGGCAATGGATCCACGTGGTTATGAGGCACGGTCGAGTCTGGAACAGGGCCAGTTTCCTATCAAGTCCGCTTGGGAGATACCATCCTATGGGAATGCTTCAATCATCTACAAGCCATGAAGCCCCAAGCCGTGCAGGAAAAAGCAATTCCCAGCACAGCGGGAACTTTGGAAAGAATTCCAGGCACTCCGACTCCTGTTCCCCATCTCCGCCAGTGGGAACCTCGGAGTCTGAAATGGACACAGTGGGTTTAGCCTCTCGATCACATTGTCACCCGATAAAGGGAACTCGGGCCACACGCTCATGGTGGAAGAGGCGAGCTCCGGTCTGCTGAACCCCACTCACTTCCGAGGCTGAGCAGCAGGAACCGGACCCAGCATTGAAACTCCAAAAAAGGCTTCCAAGGTGGTCAGCCCTCGGCGGTTACTCAGACCTAGAGGGGGAGGGGGTGCAGTGACTTCAATCAGGTTCATGTGTTGGACACGGGCAAATATAAACTACCAAACTGAGGCCTGTGAAATGTGCCCACTCAGGGAGCTCCACAGAGTGCAAGCTGCAGAGAGTGAAGCACTGAGAGCTGGGCTAAGTGTGGGAGTTTAGGGAAGTGGGTGGAGAGGTATTGCTGTGTCTTGTGTCCCTTACTGCCCGGTCCCTTACGGCCAGGTCCAGGGCGGGTAGGTGTCCCCCAGACATTACTGTTCAGAAAGTGACGTGAGCAGATGTGTTTATTGAGACTTTCAGAAGGCTTTCGACAAGGTCTCACATCGCAGACTGCCATGTAAAGTGAAAGCACATGGGATTACAGGCAATGTTTTGAGACGGATAGAAAGCTGGTTCACTGATAGAAAGCAAAGAGTTGGCGATAAATGGGCCTTTTTCTGATTAGCAGTCAGTGTCTAGTGGGGTTCTGCAGGAATCTGTGCACGGACCCCAACTGCTCACATTATATATTAATTATTTTGAAAATGGAACTAGATTGCTTTTTAACCAGCTGCTCCTTCCACAACCATTGCTTTTTAACCAGCTGCTCCTTCCACAACCATTGCTTTTTAACCAGCTGCTCCTTCCACAACCATTGCTTTTTAACCAGCTGCTCCTTCCACAACCATTGCTTTTTAACCAGCTGTCCCTTCCACAACCATTGCTTTTTAACCAGCTGCTCCTTCCACAACCATTGCTTCGATTTGAAAGAAATGCCATTCAATTGTGGACAGCTCTGGAAGTTTCCATATTCCCGTCTTGCAAGTTATAGATAACCGTTTGTAATCTTGCTGTACTATTACTACACTTGCTTTTTGCTTCCTAATGCAAAGCATTTGGTGCCACTATATCTGAATTCATTGGAGAAATGACAGACACGAATAAACACCTAAAAGATCAGCGAACTTTTAACTGCAGTCTGAATCTACAGTTGTGCCAGGAGTATGATTCAAACTTGTACCCAGTTTGTACAGTCATGTTTTTAAATCTGCTAAATTTACAGCTCTCTGAAATAGTGAGAGAATTCAAAATAACAAATGGATTATTGCTCACGGATTCACCACTTCAGAACAACCTGCACGAACTCTGGGTTCTGCTCAACTTCCTCCTCCTGGATGTCTTCAATTCGTCTGCAGTAAGTAATGAGAAAAGCAGCTTGACAGTGACTGTACCGTTTGTCTAAGGTTCAATTACAGTGTTTCAACCTATTTCTCTTTGGAAGGCATGAGAGAAAGCTGCAAAGTTGTGTCTTTGGGAATCACTGGGTCCCTTTTCCCTCTCACTCCTTCCAGTCGTGTCTGGGGCAGTTTCGGGGCTGGAGAGGATTGTCCTCATTCACTGGGGGAGCAAGGGGAGAAAACTGTTCTCTGTCCCCGAGGTTTAATGCAGCCTCTGTGACTAGGCCTCAATTCAAGGCCTAATCTCAGAGGGCCCTCAGAGTGTCCTTTTGTATTTGCTTCATTCCCGAACAGTGTCTGTGCTGAAGTGGGAGAACTCCATGGTTAAAAGCAAAATAATTCATTTTATTCAGGATGAGATTGTGGGTTTTCCTGCTCTCGCTCTCTCTGTCTCCCATCGTTCTCCTTTGATTGTGAGTTATCAGAGAGAGAAATGGGAACTGGAGGGTAACAGTGAGAGAGGGGGAACGGGAGGGTAACAGAGCAGTTTGCTTGTGGGATCTTGCTGTGAGTATTTTCCCTGCAGCCTATCCTGCTGGGAGACCGTGGTTCCGCTCCCCAAATTCAGTGCACTGACAACTGACTGTGATTGCTTCCATCTCCCACCACTGCCCCCAGCCTCATTTCTCAATGTGAATCAGTGATCAACACAAACAGTGGTCACAGGGTGACATGATTTAAAATGGTCAGACAGACACCTTTCAGAGAGCATTTCAATCCAGATTCATCGTCAGAGAGAGAGAGAGAGATTATCCAGAGCAGGCGAGAGAGAGAGGAGGGCGATGGGTACGTACAGAGATAGGGGGAGATAAACAGGCAGAGAGAGGGAGAGAGAACAGAGATAGATCATCAAGTGCAGGAGAGAGAGAAGAGGGGGGTGGATAGGGACAGAGATGATGGAGGTAAGAGAGAGGGGGAATTAGAGAGAGAGAAACAGAGAGGAGTGACTGTGCTGGAAGTGGAAGGTTCCCTGTTCATGTCAAATGTACAAACAGCACCAAACCTGGAGTGATGTCCCCTTATTTTAACTGGGGAGGGGTGGAAGGAAGAGGGGCAGAGAGAGGGAGAGGTGTGGTCCCTCATTCCCACTGACTTCACCTCAATCCTCACTTAAATATCACATTGTATCTGGCCATGTTCAGACTGTGTGGGATCTTGCTGTGCACTCATGCTCTGTGCCTCCTCCCTGCCCCATATTCCTCACACTGTATCAGTGTCCACATTTTAAACATAAAAGATTGAGTGAAAGGAGGGTGGGATATGGAGAGGAACAGGGTAAGGCAGAGCTGCAGAGAGGGCGTTTCGATCGAGTTCTCACAGGGGCTTGGAATGAAAAAGGCTGCGATTGGGACCCGGTTTAATTGGCCAAATGGACAGTGCCTGTGTTTTACTCTCAGTAATGTCACGGTGCTGTGTGAGAGCCCAGGGCAGCGCTTCAATCTACTTTTACTGAGTTTCTCTTTGTAACATTCTCAGTCTCCCTCTCTCACTGTGAAGCACTCGGGAGGGAGAGGGAGCTGAAATTCACATTCCTGAGCCTGGGGGAAAAGCTTGTTCTCAATCCCAGAGTCCTACTTGTGTTTTTAGACAGGGCGCTGGGATTTGTGGATTTAAAGGATTGTTCTGTTTCACTGGGCCTCAATTCAAGGCCTGTGTGACTGGGCCTCAATTCAAGGCCCGGGTGACTTGGCCTCAATTCAAGGCCTGTGTGACCTGGCCTCAATTCAAGGCTTGTGTGACTAGACCTCAATTCAAGGCCTGTGTGACTCGGCCTCAATTCACGGCCTGTGTGACTAGGCCTCAATTCAAGGCCTGTGTGACTCGGCCTCAATTCAAGGCCTGTGTGAGTAGGCCTCAATTCAAGGCCTGTGTGAGTAGGCCTCAATTCAAGGCCTGTGTGAGTAGGCCTCAATTCAAGGCCTGTGTGGCTCGGCCTCAATTCAAGGCCTAATCTCAGGGGCACCTTTGCATTTCCTTAATTCCTGAACAGGGTTTAAGTGGCTGAATTCAATGGTTCAATAAAATGTGCAGCAGCCACTTCAGGGTGGGATTGTGGGTTTTCCATGCTCCCCCTCCCACTGTTCTCTTCTCATTCTGAGCTTTAAAACATGATGCACAGCGTACATCATTATTTTAAACGGTCAGACAGCAACTTATCAGAGAGAGCACTTCAGTCCAGATTCACACTGAGATAGAGAAACAGCAGAGATCAGGACAGATTATCCAGAGCAGAAGAGGGAGGGGTGCAGAGATTGTGTATTGGATAGGTCTAGATCTGGGGGGAGAGTGAAAGAGACAGAGAGGGGGGCGGGGGTGATAGAAGCTTCATTGCTGAGATTGAATGTATTGATATCGAATGAGGGAGATTCTCAGTGTTGGTGCGGTTTGTAAAATGAGTCAGAAGCACAGCTGGAGGTGGGGTTAAACGCAGAGGGAGAGACACAGATCAGGGAATGGATGGGGGAGTGGGGAGCCTCCCCTGTTTCTTTACAGCCCAGCCTCTGGAGTAAACCCGTCCCCACCCACTCCCCCCACCAAAAATGCTTTGATGTGTTTCATTAATTTAATACTGGGACAGTCACGAGGCATTTGCACTTTCATTTCATTTTGAAATCTGTTCCCCTTTGAACAAAGGACAAAGAACAGTACAGCACAGGAACAGGCCCTTTGGCCCTCCAAGCCCGTGCCGCTCCCTAGTCCAAACTCGACCATTCTTTTGTAGCCCTCCATTCCCACTCCGTTCATGTGGCTATCTAGATAAGTCTTAAACGTTCCCAGTGTGTCCGCCTCCACCACCTTGCCTGGCAGCGCATTCCAGGCCCCCAGCACCCTCAGGGCTCTGGTAGTGCGGCGACCAGAAATGGACGCAGTATTCCAAATGGTCAGAGTTTGATAATGGGAAGGATGTGGAAATGAATGTTTTCTCCCCGCACCCCAGAGAAAATAAGGCTGAGAGGAGACTTGATAGAGAGATTCAAGATCCTAAGAATTATGGACTGGTTAAAGAGTGACAAACTCTTCCCTCTCAAGAGATGGTCAGGAACTAGAGGGCACCGATTCTAATTGATGGGGAAATGGATCAGAAGTGAAGTGAGAAAAAGCACTTCACCGAGAGGCTGTTTGGAATCTGGAACAATCTTCCTGAAATCCTGTTCCAGTATTCAATAACATGATGGCTGATCTGTGATCGAACTCTCTACCTCTTTACCCCTTGGACTAAGGGAAATCTATCAACCCCAGATTTAAAATGATAACAAATGACTGAGCATCAATAGCCATTTGCAGAAGATTGTTTCAAACTAACTCCACACCACATCTGGCAATGATTTCATTGCTACATTTCTAAAATCCTAAACTGAGGCTAACATCCAAATGTCCCCAAGTCCTGGAGTCCCAACCAGCAGAAAAACTTGTTCTTTATTATCCTTTACCTCTTTATTTTAAATGTTTGATTAAATCAGGCTCTAATTTAAATTCCAGCGGTTATTTAATTTAAGCTAAATTAATGTCACAACATTACTGCCATCTTTTACCCAAAACTTAGCTTCAGACCGTGTCCCTCTATATTTAACCAGCCCGTCTCTGACATCTCCTCCAGTCACACAACCCTGTGAGATGTCTGCACCGCTCTAATTGTGGCATCATGAGCGTTCCACATGCAACATGACTTGCAGCGATAAACTCTCATCTCCAACATTTCAATTGAAATTTCAAAGCTCAATGGCTTTGAAGCCGAATGGTCCAGATTGCCATGGCCTTCAATGTGAACAGGTTGTTAGTGATGTCACTACAGAGGTTGCCTAGGAAACAATGACTGAACACAGGGGGTGAATGTGAGAAGCTGAAGTTTCCACTTGAAGACATTCCCAGTGTCTCTGAGCAGCTGAACTGGGGAAGCCTTTGGGCAGAGACTGTGCTGCTGCTATTGCCCTTCCCGGCCACCAGGCGTCTCTGTAACGCTCCCCGGGGCTGCCTGTGCGCATGTGCGGGACGGGAATGCTCCCAGAGGTCAGCGCGCGGGACGCCGCCGCATTGATGCCGTCTCCCCTGGCAACCGCAAGATGGTCGCCGCCGCCGCCTCCCTTGGCAAGGGAATATGGCCGCTGACGGTCTCCCTTGGCAACGCAAAATGGCCGCCGGCGAGGGGGGGTGTCATTGCGGCGCGTGCGCAGTGAGGTCTGTCTGCAGCCATTGTCCAGGTTGCCCCCAGTGGATGGGGTTGGGATTGTGCAGCAGATGGAGCAACAATCCCAGTTTCAATAGGGGGACAGAAGCTGCAATGCTGCCCCCTGTTGGTCACTTCTCCCAGTCTCAGCATTGCAGAGTGTTTAAACAAGAGTGCATTGTCACAGCAGCACCTTCACCTTCAGTTTCACTTTATTTATTAGTCTCAGAAGTAGGCTTACATTAACACTGCAATGAAGTTACTGTGAGAATCCCCTAGTCGCCCACACTCCGGCGCCTGTTCGGGTTACACTGAGGGAGAATTTAGCACGGCCAATGCACCCTAACCAGCACGTCTTTCAGACTGTGGGAGGAAACCGGAGCACCCGGAGGAAACCCACGCAGACACGGGGAGGGGACAGCCCGGGGGAAAGCTCCATTCCAACTGTCCCTGGAGTGTCAGATTAACCTGGGTCACTCACGCACCCCCGGCTAAGACTCACCTCCCTCAGACAGTGAGACCCTCCTGTATCACTCACCTTACTGTAGTCAGATACCCTCAGACTCAGCACTGGGCCCTGGGCGTGTTCTTTAAATGCTGCGATCTATCGTGGAGGAAAGAGTTGGGAGGATTTTGATTTGATTTGATTTATTATTGTCGCGTGTATTGGGATACAGATTCACATCTACCCACCGGTGCGCATGTGCGGGAGGGGGATTCTCCCGGAGGGCCACGCGCGGGCCGCCGCCGCATTGAAGCCGCCTCCCCTGGCAACGCAAGATGGCCGCGAGCCGTCTCCCCTGGCAAAGCAAGATGGCCGCGGGCCGCCTCCCCTGGCAACGCAAGATGGCCGCGAGCCGTCTCCCCTGGCAACGCAAGATGGCCGCCGGCGGTGAGTGCTGGTGGCGCAGCCGCAAACCGGGAATGGAAGGCGGGCCCCCGGCGCAGAAAGAGGCCATTCAGCCCATCAGAGCGGCAGCAGCTCGGGGAATGGAAACTAGCCGCCCATTGTAACCGCAGCTTCCAGTCAGGCAGCCCCCAGCCCCCTGTTTCCAGCCGGCAGCATTTCAGCTCCAGGTGCGGCTGCTGATGGAGTGAAGCCCCGGGCTTTGTGTCTGAAGCTCCAGTTTAGGCAGCGAATTGCAGACAGGCAGCAGCCTCTGAGTGAAAAGCTTCTTCCTAATGTCCCCTCTAATGCTGCCAGCAATCCCCTTCAATCTGTGGCAGCCCCCCCACTGCCCCCCCCCCCCCGGGTAAGTCACCTCTCTCTGCTCGGGGGAAACTGCCCTTTCCTCTCCACCCTGTCTCCCACCCTCACCATTCTGGACACCTCAGTTCACTCACCCCTCAGCCTCCTGTGTTCCCAGCAACACAATCCTGGCCAATCCAATCTTTCCCCATCGCCGCCATTCCCCAGCCCCGGGGCAACACTTTTATAAATCCAAATGGTTCTCCAATCCCATTAAACTGTCCATTTAACATTGCCCCATCGCCAACTGTGAGCAACCAACAGAGACACAAACCAGAGGCACAGACGCTGCAAATGTCACAATCTTTATTTACAAAACAATGGAACATTTATTGACAGGTTCAGGTCAATCTCAGTGATGGGCGGTGACCAGGTCCACATTAAAACAATGGCTCAGTCCAAGGTTAAACATCATTGGAACAAAGTTGAAGTTTATCCGGAAATTGGACATTGCCGGTGACTCCCAATATGATGCAGAGATCCAAACTCACACCACACCCTGATGTGGCAAAGGGGACACCAGGCCGAGCTACAGAGTTGGAAGTAAAGAATAGCGGCGTGTGTTTGATTCTGGTGATGCACACACTCCGAGCCGGTATTGAATAATTCTGAGACATAGAGACAGCAGATTGAGGCCATATGACACATTGGGCCTTTAAATCTCCCAGAACAATCCCCCCCTCTCTCTCTAATACGATCTCCCTGTGTGTGTGAATAGAGGGATCTTAGAGTGAGTGTCCACTGATTCCTGAGGGTAGCAGGACAGCTCCATAAGGTGGTTTTGACCGGCAGACGGAATTCTTTCCTTTACAGGCTGATGAATAGAATGATGTGGAGCTGCTGGTGTTGGACTGGAGTGATCACAGTAAGAGTTTTAACAACACCAACTTAAAGTCCAACAGGTTTATTTGGTAGCAAATACCATTAGCTTTCGGAGCGCTGCTCCTTCGTCAGATGGAGTGGAAATGTGCTCCATCTGACGAAGGAGCAGCGCTCCGAAAGCTAATGGTATTTGGTACCAAATAAACCTGTTGGACTTTAACCTGGTGTTGTTAAAACTCTTACTGTGATGAATAGAATACCAGAGCAGGGCAGGTTCTGCTTGAGCTATACAAAACACTATTTAGACCACAGTTAGGATCGAGTATACAGCTGTGGTCACCACTGGTGAGGGTCCAGAGAGAATTATCCCCGTGTCTGAGTGGGTTTTCACCGGGTGCTCTGGTTTCCTCCCACAGTCCAAAGATGTGCAGGTTAGGTTGACTCGCCATGGTAAATTGCCCCTTAGTGTCAGGGGGATTAGCAGGGTAAATATGTGGGGTTACAGGAATAGGGCCTGGGTGGGATTGTTGTCGGTGCAGGCACAATGGGCCGAATGGCCTCCTTCAGCACTGTCGGGTTTCTAAATTTACAGAGGAAGTTATCAATTGTGGCACAGATTTGAAAAGCAGAGAAGTCATTTCAGGGAAGTTATTTCCATTTCTTCAGTTTTATCAACATTAACTTTGTAACCTGAGTAATCGCCAAACTTTATAATATTCTCTTTTCAGAAAGAGTATGGATGTTGTAGGATCTGATAAATATAGCAGGATGTCATCAGAACATGTCAATTTGTGCTCTTCTTCTCCAGCGAGAACACCTTTTATGTCCTGACTGTCTCTCACCATTTGTGCTCAGGATTCTATGCAGATAGTGAACAGAAGGGGGGACAGAGGACAATGCTGTCTTGTCCTCCTCTTGAGTCCAAAGACTTCAGAAATATGACCATTTGCTCTGACAGAGGCCTGTGGAATTGAATAAAGGATCTGGACCCATCTTACAAAGTTGGGTCCAAACCCCAGGCCGTCTGAAGTCTGAAATAGGAACACCCATGATTCCTGGTCAAAGGCCTTTTCAGCGTCGGAAGATAAGACCATGGTCTCAACTCCACGACCTTGGGCATGAGTCATGATGTTAAGGAGCCTGTGGAGATTGTCCCCAGAGTAATGCCCTGTTCTACTCGTTTGGTCTGGGTTTATGATCTCAGTTATTATCCTATAGATAATATAGATATGATTATCTATATAGATAACATAGTACAGATATTAGATATTGAAAATTGAGTACAGCGACACAAAAAGCAGCACTCAGCAGCTTTTGATGGACTCCCTCACAATGGCCTTTGAGTTGTTCTGAAAGCAAACTATCAAGAGCTCTACGCGCCGTTGTGAGGGAGGCCATCAAAAGCTGACGAGTGCTGCTTTTTGTGTGTCTGTACTCAATTTTCAATTTAATTCAATCCAGTTTAATTTATTTTTCTTCCTTTTGAACAGCAAATGAGATGATGCAACCTCTGAAACACACCATCACTCAGCCCAGTAATGTCAGGGGTGAGGGGTCTCTTGCTGCATTGAGTTGTTGATGGTGTTGAGATTGTTGAAGGGTCCAGTGCCTGGAGCTGGGAGCGGTCACAAACTCCCCGTCCATTCAAACTGGCCACTGCAGCCGCTTGGGGACATCATTGCAGGCCGCCGTGTGATTGGCTGCTGGCTGCTTTGTGATGTCACCTGGAGACAGGTTATCACCCCTGGTTACGGCCAATCAGTTTGGGGTCACTCTGGGAGGTTGGGTTTCAGAGCTGGTCTGATGCCAGCTACAGAGGATGCTGCCATGTCAGGCATGGCACACATCAGTTAGAATATGGATCTTATTCAGTATGGACATTGCACAGAGAAGGGATTGTGACTGTCGGTGACAGCAGCCCGAGCGAAGCAGCAGATTCTGGAGAAATCTGAGAACAACCACTGCTGGTTTGAGGTTAGTTATTGGTTTGAGTAAAAACAATTCAACTCATCCTGACTACAGCCAGGGAAGAGATCCAGACACGACACATCAGGAAAAACATTAAACTGCTTTTCTGACCACAGTCTCTGAAGCCTCAGGACACCACAAGGAGAATCCGTCCATTCTGGTGACAAACCAAGGAGCAGACGAATCTCTCCCTGAACCTCAACCCACACAGGAACTGACTGTTCATCGATTGAAGAAACGACCAGAAACCAACTTCATCCTTTCAAGGGGATCCCAACAAACACCTTCTACCCCGGCTGTCAAAAGCCCTTCACTGATCCTTCACTAAAGGAGATCTCTCATCAGGACTGCAACTTTGATCATCAGATTACAGCAGAGAAGTGGTGTGGGAACATCTCCTATTTTACTCCTGTAACCTTTGCAGAGTGAGTTAGTGAGTGAATGTGAGACTGTGAAGTAGCATCAGTTTCTTGGTTATTTAGCTTTTTGTTTTTTAAAAATTGTTTTTGATACAAAAATGGAAATAAATGAATATAATCTGAGCTGATTTGTGCTGGATGATATAGATTGGGGAAGGGTACAAGATGTTTGGGAAGGACAGGGAGTGAGGAAAAGGTGGAGGAGGACTAGCTCTATTAATTAATGATGGTGTTAACACAATAGAGAGGGATGGACTAAGCTCAGGAAACCTGGATGTAGAAACGGTTCAGGAAGAAATTTATGAGAAACGATAAAGGGAAGAAGTCTCTTGTGGGATTGACAGGCCCCTAAACAGTAACCACACAGTAGGAACAAGGTATAAAGGAGTTTGTCAGAAAGAGATGGCGATAATCATTCGGGATTTTAATCTCGATGAAGACAAAAATCAGACGGACAAAGGTAGCCTAGGTGAGGAATTGATAACTATTTTCAGGATAGTTTATTAGAACAACATGTTTTGCCACCTACGAGAGAGCAGGCTATACTAGACCTGGGAAAGTACACAATAAGGATTAATTAATGACCTGATAGTGGAGGCACCCTGAGATAACAGCCATCATAATGTGATGGAATTTAGCATTCATTTTGAGGGAGGATCTGAGTCTAATATTCTAACCTGAAATAAGTTTAATATTTCACAGTCCACAGAGTAGATATATTCAAAAAAGAATGATAAATTCCCAGAATGATAAATTCCCAGGGAGGGCCCCCACCCTCTGTGGTTAGAACAGACAAAGACAGTATCAAAGTTAAAGATAAAACATATTTGAGTGACAGATCAGAAGATTTGGCAGATTATCAAAAATAGTAAAGAATGACTGAAAGATGAACAAGGAGGGGAAGTTTAGAGTTCAGTAGAAAGCTCGCCACAAATCTGAAGACAGATGTTGAGAGTTTCCACAGATATTTTAAACAGAAATGACTGAAAGTGAGTGTTTGTCCACAGAAAGTGAGCCTGTAGAATTAATAACGGAAAATAAGGATATGACATGCGAATTGAACAGATACTTTGAATTGGTCTTTACAATCGAAGAAACAAGTAACACCCACCCTGCCCTATGATGTTGAGAGACCTTGTTTCAGTTGTGTCAAAGTCCTCCAATGATTGGATATGACGCTTAAGGCAGGGGGTGGTTGTTTTCCATGTGCTTCCATGTTTTCCTGTAAGCAGTTCTTACCATGTTTATATGTTCACTCCAATGCCTGCATAATGTTTAAAATTGTGTACATATGTTGTTACTGAGAGTTTTTGAAATTAAAGGGGAGGAGTGTTATATATATAGTTTGGGGTGTTGTGCCCCTTTAAGAGACCGGGATAGGTGACCCAGGGAACAAGCTGGGGAAGCAGTATTAGAATGACTATGCAGTTATTAAGACGTTAAGTAAACTGTTCCTTGTTTTAATTATACTGACCTAAATGGTTGTCTTTTTATTGTTTATAATTTGATGCAAACATAATAGTTGGGCCTGGGACACTACCCTGAGGAACTCCTGCAGTGATGTCTTGGAGCTGAGATGACTGAGCCCCACAACCACAACCATCTTCCCATGTGTCAGGTTTGACTCCAACCAGTACAGAGTCCCTTTAAGAAGCACTGTCTGTGATCTTTCCCCATCATTCAGTCACTCTCATCAGAAATTAGTTTACAACAAGATTCTGAACTTTTACTTCAATCCTAAACCCCAAATCTATCCAATACAGCACGGTGATAGTGCCACACAACACTCACTGTGAAGATGGGACTTTATCTACACAAGGAGTGTGCAATGGTCACTCCGACCACTGCTGTCATGGAGAGATGTATTTGTGGCAGGCAGTTTGGTGAGGAAGGGGTCTTGTATGTTTTCCCTCTTGTTGTTTCCTTCACTTGCCACAGACACTCTGTGTCCTTTAGCGCTCGGCCAGCTGAATCTGTGTGTGTGTGAGAGAGAGAAAGAGGAGGCTGTGTGTGTGTGTGTGAGAGAGGGAAAGAGGAGGCTGTGTGTGTGTGAGAGAGAAAGAGGAGGCTGTGTGTGTGTGTGAGAGAGAGAGAAAGAGGAGGCTGTGTGTGTGTGTGTGTGTGTGTGTGAGAGAGAGAGAAAGAGGAGGCTGTGTGTGTGTGTGTGAGAGAGGGAAAGAGGAGGCTGTGTGTGTGAGAGAGAGAAAGAGGAGGATGTGTGTGTGTGAGAGAGAGAAAGAGGATGCTGTGTGTGTGTGTGTGTGAGAGAGCTGGTATGTTTGCGTGTGTGAGAGAGAGGTGAGGGACTGGAGTCAGTGTGTGTGAATTGTCAGAGTGTGTGTGTGTCTGTGAGATAGAGTGGAGTCAGTGTGAATGTCTGTGTGTGAGAGAGAGACAAGAGTTGCAATGTGTGTGTGAGTGAGAGTGTGAATGTGTGTGAGATAGAGGAGAGCTGCTATCTTTATGTGTGTGTGTGTGTGAGAGAGGAGTGAGATTGGGATCAGTTTGTGAGCATACATGTGTGAGAGAAACACTGTGTGTGTGTGTGATAGAGAGGTGAGCGCATGTATGTGTCAGAATGAGGGATGTGAGTGAGAGGGATTCAGTGTGTATGGCTGTGTGTGTGTGTGTGGAATAAAGAAAGAGGTGTGTCTGTGTGAGAGAGAGATGACAGAGTTAGTGTGGGGGGGCCAGTCCGTGCTGCGCGCCGGGTTGGGTAGGGACACTGGGGATCAGCTTGTTAGTGTGTGTCTGTTTGTGTGTGAGCAAGGAGGAGAGTCTTTCTTTATATCACACACACACCCCTATACACAGAATCTCTCCCCCTCTCTCACTCACACCCATCATTCTGACTCACACATGGAAGCACTCAACTCTCTATCACACACACACACACACTTTGTTTCTCTCACACATGTACGCTCACACACTGATTCCAATCTCTCTCCTCTCTCACACACAAACACACTGACATATCAGCTCTACTCTGTCTCTCACACACATACACACTCTCCTTTCACACTCTCGCTCACACACATTGCAACTCTTGTCTCTCTCACACACAAACACACAGAGTTATCAGCTCTACTCTGTCTCTCACACACATACACACTCTCCTTTCACACTCTCCCTCACATACATTGCAACTCTTGTCTCTCTCACACACACATTCACAGTTTGTGTATGTACGTGTGTGTGTGTGTAAGAGGAGAGTGTGGAGTGTGAGAGACAGTGTGGAGCGGTGTGTTTGTGTGTGTGAGAGAGGAGTCTGTGTGTGAGCCTGTATGTGTGAGCGAAACAAGATGTGTCTGTGTGTGTGAAAGAATGAAAGAGGAGGGTGTGTGTGTGAGAGAGAGCTGGTATGTTTCCGTCTGGGAGAGAGAGATTTGAGGGACTGGAGTCAGTGTGAAAGAGAGTGTGTCTGAGAAAGAGTGTGCGTGTGAGGTAGAGCGTGTGAGAGAGTGTATGTGTGTGTGTGTGAGAGAGAGAGAGTGTGTGCGTGTGCGCGAGAGAGAGTGTGTGCGAGAGTGTGTGTGCGAGTGAGTGTGAGTTTGTCTGAAAGAGTGTGTGGGAGAGAGTGTGTGTGTGACAGTGTGGGCGTAAGAGAGTGTGTGCCTGAGAGTGTGCTTGATTGTGTGTGTGTGAGTGTGCATTTGTGAGTGTGAGAGGGAGTGCGTGTGAGAGGGAGTGCGTGTGAGAGGGAGTGCGTGTGTGACGATGAGCGTATGTGAGGGTGAGCATGTGTGTGTGAGTGATGTGTGTGCATGTGACAGAGTGTGTGCATGTCTGACAGTGTGTCCATGTGTGAGTGTGTGTGTGTGCGAGAGAGAGTGTGTGTGAGTGAGAGTGTGTGTGAGTGAGAGTGTGTGTGAGAGTGTGAGAGAGAGAGAGAGAGTGTGCGACAGAGGGTGTGTGCAAGACTGTGCGAGAGTGTGTGCCAGAGAGCGTGTGTGTGAGAGTATGTGAGTGTGAGAGTATGTGAGTGTGAGTGTACGAGAGAGTGTGTGTGTGTGCGTGAGAGAGAGTGTGAGGGAGTGTCAGAGAGAATGTGTGTGAAAGAGTGTGTGTGTGTCTGTGTGTGTGTGTGTGTGTGTGAGAGCGTGTGTGTGAGGGAGACCGTGTGTGTGCAAGAAAGAGGAGTGTGTGTGTATGTTAGAGAGAGAAGTATGTTTGTGTGTGTATCTCTTTGTATGTGGAAATGTAAGAGTGTGTTTGTGTGTGTTTCCATGTGAGGAAGTTGGAGGTGTTTGTGAGTGAGTGATAATGTTTTGGATAACTCTCACTCTGAGGGTTCACATCCACCCTCATTGCCACACACCAACACACACTCACACCCGCTGAAATTGGGAGTGAGACGGACAGACACACACTCTCCCCCGAATGGTCATCATTATTTATTACTCATGTTTTAACATTATCAATTTATTGCTTCAAAATTGTTTGTTCATTGCCCAGCAAGATGTTTCTGTTTATATCTGAGCTTTATTTTGGAACTCCTGTTTAATGTTGTGCCAATCTTTTTCTTTCCAATATCTGTTCATCGGCCCGTTGAGTGAGAAAATAACTGAACCTGGCTCTACACAAGAAGGTTGGGGCAGCCGGTAACCACTGGACCAGAGGAGGAGATTGCAGGTCTCTCACCTTCCTTTCTCAGACGGGCTGGAACAGAGATAATGAAGACACAGAAACATACGCTGACCATCCTCCAGAGGAGCTGCTAGATCTTGGCTGGCTCTTTGCTGACAGAGTTTATGAGAAGGAAGTTGTTGCAGAAACAAGTGATCTGCTGGAAGAGGAGCTCCTGGTTCTTTGTCTCCACTCTCAACGCAGACGCAATCTCTCTGGTCTTGAGGAGTTTGCTCCAATTGCTGAAGGAGTCATGGGAAAGATCAGCGGCCAGATGGCAGCAGTGGCCAGAAGCTGCTGTCCCGCTCCACCAAGGTGTTTGTGCCCCAGGAAAAGGACAAGTGAAGGCAAATGTCCACAACTGGCGGCAAGAGAGCAAGAGCACTGTTGGAGATTGAAGACTCGGGGGACAGTGACCCCCGGGGGGTGGTGGAGGGGGTGGAGGGGAGGGGAGCTGGACACAAACTACAAAATACAGGAGGGAGGGGAGTTACATTCGTATTATCTGTGATTTTCATTTACAATTAGCTTGATTCTGTTGTCTGGTCTGCGCTAGTTTTAAGTTAAATCTGTTCCACATGTGACGTGTTTTATATGCTATTGAGTCTTGTAAATAAAAGGTTAATCCTGCTGCTCAGTAATTGGTGCGAATATTCCTCATTTTACAACCTGTAGAACTGTATTTATTCACAATTAAGTGCTGTTAAAGCCAGTTAATAATCGGATTCATGTGTGTTTTCTCGTGAAGTTTTATGAAATCAGTCTATATTTCAACAATTGCCGACCTAAATTCTCAATGGAATTTCACAATTCACTCCCTTTCATTTGAGTTGTTAGATTCACTCAACCTGTGATGTGAGACATGCAACTCCGCCTGGGAGTTCACTCCCTCCCGCTGCAGCTTGACAGACATGTCCATCGTTATGGTGGGGAATGCGGAATAGTCTGTATTTTGTCGAGTGTTCGCCGAGGTTCATGACACCAGACGGCACTTTCATGGTCACCTTACACAACGTAGGTTCCGGAATAATGACCATGAAATCGCCGTCTCGTGTCAAAAGCAAACTATTTGGTCCATTGTTGTAATAATGGCCACTTCCATCGAGGAGGACAAGGGCAGCACAGACATGGGAACCCCAGCACCTGCAAGTTCCCCTCCAAGCCACTCATCGTCCTGACTTGGAAATAAATGGCCCTTCCTTCGCAGTTTCTGGGTGAAAATCAGTGATCCAGGAAGGCAGCACAACACCTCCCTGGCAAGTGCAACATACATGGGAAATAAATACTGGGCAATTCTGGAATTCCTTCCCTAACGGCATTAATCCCACAACACAGACTGCAGCGGTTCAAGAAGGCGGCTCACTGCCACCTTTTAAAGTGCAACTAGGGATGGGCAATAAATCCTGGCCGGCCAGCGACGCCCATGTCCCACCAATGATTCAAAAAGAAACATTCTGAACATTTTATGAATTGAATTTAAATGTCACTATTTGCGGAGGTTTAATTTGAGCCTCCATCCCGGCAGATTTCTCGATTCTGAGTCTATTGGTATTGGACCTACTCCATCATATCATGCAGAGTTACATCATTAATATAACTACATTCATAATGAAAAATAGATCTGAACAATTTTCCCAACAAATTGTGCGATCGCACAACATGTTTATACTGAGTCACCGAAATAGCGCACATCTCATTCCATCAAGTCAGCAAATGTGGAATATATCTTCATATTCACTGACAGTTAAACTTGCAGTGGTTGCATTGGGAACAAACTCAGACAAATAACACGCTGCACTGAGCACTGCACATGCTCAATGATAGAGTTACCGGCAGAATTTTGTTCTGTAGCTGCGTTGGAACAGTGATTAGGAGATAATTTGATGGTGTCTCATGACATACATATTATGTGGTCAACTTACATTGGCGGGTATAGGCGAAGAACAAGATCACTCTGGATCCAATGTTGTGTTATAACTTGTTAGAATTGATCAATGTGACATTGCAGAGGGAATTTTAGCTCTGTATTTAAACCATTCATCTCCCTGCACCATTAGTTTTTGAAGGGTTTCCGACAGAGGGATTTTTTGCTATTTACCCGAGATCATGCTCTCCGTGAACTTGGATTGCTTGAAGGTGCAGTGAAAGACTTGCTCTCTATTTACCCCATTTTGGATGTGTCCTGGAAGAGGGTTTTGTGATGTAATATATCAAATTTACATGTGTTTGGTCATTTATAGGATTTGGGCGTCGCTGGATTGCCCAGTATTTATTTTCCATGTGTGTTGTTCTCGCCAGGGAGGTGTTGGGCTGCCTTCCTGGATCCCTGCAGACCCTGAGTTGCAGGTTCACCAACACTGCTGGTCGGAAGGAACTTCCAGTATTCAGACTCAACGATATTCTGGAAATGATGATGAATTTCTAAATCAGGACATTGAATGGTTTGGATGGGAACTTCCAGCAGCTGGTGTCCCCATTTATCTGTTGTTGCTGTCCTTCTAGATTGTAGTCGTCGTGTGTTTGGAAGGCGTTGCTAAAACAGCCTTTGTGAGCTCCTGCAGTGCATCTTGTAGATGGCACACACGGCTGCCATATCTCATCAGTGCTGGAGGGATTGAATATTTGTTTCAGTGACAGCAATCAAGCAGGATCCTTTCTCCAGGATTCGCTGTCCCTGAGTGTTGTTGGAGCTGGACTCATTCAGGCAACTGGAGAGAAATCCATCACACTCTAGACTTGTGCCGTGTAGTTGGTGGGCAACATTGGGGGGTCCGGAAGTAAATTGATCGCCACAGGATCCCAGCCTTTGTCGTGCTCTTGTCAGCAAATGGAGGGCTGTTGTAGGCTGCAAACAGACATTGACAGGATGCAGATCTGGGCCAAAATATGGCAGATGGAGTTTAACCCTGTTAAGTGCGAGGTGAATCATTTTGGGAGGACAAATTTGAATGCGGATTACAGGGTCAAAGGCTGGGTTCTGAGGAATGTGGAGGAACAGAGAGATCTTGGGGTTCATATCCACAGATCTCTGAAGGTTGCCACTCAAGTGGATAGAGCCGTGAAGAAGGCCTATATTGTGTTAGCGTTTATTAACAGGGGGTTGGAGTTTAAGAGCCGTGGGGTTATGCTGTAACTGTACAGGACCTTGGTGAGACCACATTTGGAATATTGTGTGCAGTTCTGGTCACCTCACTATAAGAAGGATGTGGAAGCACTGGAAAGAGTGCAGAGGAGATTTACCAGGATTCTGCCTGGTTTGGAGGGTAGGTCTTATGAGGAAAGGTTGAGGGAGCTAGGGCTTTTATCTTTAGAGCAGAGGAGGGTGAGAGGCGACTTAATAGAGGTTTATAAGATGAACAGGGGGATAGATAGAGTGGAGGTTCAGAGACTATTTCCTCGGGTGGATGTAGTTGTTACTAGGGGGCATAACGATAAGGTCCGTGGTGGAAGATATAGGAGGGATGTCCGGGGTAGGTTCTTTACTCAGAGAGTGGTTGGGGTGTGGAATGGACTGCCTGCTGTGATAGTGGAGTCGGACACTTTAGGAACATTTAAGCGGTTATTGGATAGGCAGATGGAGCACACCAGGATGATAGGGAGTGGGATAGCTTGATCTTGGTTTCGGAAAAGGTTCAGCACAACATCGTGGGCCGAAGGGCCTGTACTGTGCTGTACTGTTCTATGTTCTATGTGTTTAAATGGGGAATCCAGTTCATTTCCGAGTCAGTGCTCACCCCCAGGGTGCTAATTCCAGGAGATTAAATGATGGCAATGCTGTGGCAAAGGACAGTGGTTAGTTCATTTTTAGTTGCAGATGGTTTTTGTGCGGCAATTCTGTGGCGCGAAGGTTACTTGCCGCATGTCAGACCAAACCTCACGGTAAAGGAGGTCTTGCTGCATCTGGATCTGGACTGATTCAGTGTGTGAGGAGTTGTGAATGGTGCTGAACATCCCCTCCTCTGACCTTATGATGGGAGGGTGGCCATTGGAGTTGCAGTTGAAGGTGATTGGGGCCATTGGAGTTGCAGTTGAAGATGATTGGGGCCATTGGAGGTGCAGTTGAAGGTGATTGGGGCCATTGGAGTTACAGTTGAAGGTGATTGGGGCCATTGGAGTTGCAGTTGAAGGTGATTGGGGCCATTGGAGTTGCAGTTGAAGGTGATTGGGGCCATTGGAGGTGCAGTTGAAGGTGATTGGGGCCATTGGAGTTGCAGTTGAAGATGATTGGGGCCATTGGAGGTGCAGTTGAAGGTGATTGGGGCCATTGGAGTTACAGTTGAAGGTGATTGGGGCCATTGGAGTTGCAGTTGAAGGTGATTGGGGCCATTGGAGTTGCAGTTGAAGATGATTGGGGCCATTGGAGGTGCAGTTGAAGGTGATTGGGGCCATTGGAGTTACAGTTGAAGGTGATTGGGGCCATTGGAGTTGCAGTTGAAGGTGATTGGGGCCATTGGAGTTGCAGTTGAAGGTGATTGGGGCCATTGGAGGTGCAGTTGAAGGTGATTGGGGCCATTGGAGTTGCAGTTGAAGATGATTGGGGCCATTGGAGGTGCAGTTGAAGGTGATTGGTGCCATTGGAGTTGCAGTTGAAGGTGATTGGGGCCATTGGAGTTGCAGTTGAAGGTGATTGGGGCCATTGGAGTTGCAGTTGAAGGTGATTGGGGCCATTGGAGGTGCAGTTGAAGGTGATTGGGGCCATTGGAGTTGCAGTTGAAGGTGATTGGGGACATTGGAGTTGCAGTTGAAGGTGATTGGGGCCATTGGAGTTGCAGTTGAAGGTGATTGGGGCCATTGGAGCTGCAGTTGAAGGTGATTGGGGCCATTGGAGTTGCAGTTGAAGGTGATTGGGGCCATTGGAGTTACAGTTGAAGGTGATTGGGGCCATTGGAGTTGCAGTTGAAGGTGATTAGGGCCATTGGAGTTGCAGTTGAAGGTGGTTGGGGCCATTGGAGTTGCAGTTGAAGGTGATTGGGGCCATTGGAGTTACAGTTGAAGGTGATTGGGGCCACTGGAGTTGCAGTTGAAGGTGATTGGGGCCATTGGAGTTGCAGTTGAAGGTGATTGGGGACATTGGAGGTGCAGTTGAAGGTGATTGGGGCCATTGGAGTTGCAGTTGAAGGTGATTGGGGCCATTGGAGTTGCAGTTGAAGGTGATTGGGGACATTGGAGGTGCAGTTGAAGGTGATTGGGGCCATTGGAGTTGCAGTTGAAGGTGATTGGGGCCATTGGAGGTGCAGTTGAAGGTGATTGGGGACATTGGAGTTGCAGTACAAGGTGATTGGGGCCATTGGAGGTGCAGTTGAAGGTGATTGGGGCCATTGGAGTTGCAGTTGAAGGTGATTGGGGACATTGGAGTTGCAGTTGAAGGTGATTGGGGACATTGGAGTTGCAGTTGAAGGTGAGTGGGGACATTGGAGGTGCAGTTGAAGGTGATTGGGGCCAATGGAGTTGCAGTTGAAGGTGATTGGGGCCATTGGAGTTGCAGTTGAAGGTGATTGGGGACATTGGAGTTGCAGTACAAGGTGATTGGGGCCATTGGAGGTGCAGTTGAAGGTGATTGGGGCCATTGGAGTTGCAGTTGAAGGTGATTGGGGCCATTGGAGTTGCAGTTGAAGGTGATTGGGGCCATTGGAGGTGCAGTTGAAGGTGATTGGGGCCATTGGAGTTTCAGTTGAAGGTGATTGGGGCCATTGGAGGTGCAGTTGAAGGTGATTGGGGCCATTGGAGGTGCAGTTGAAGGTGATTGGGGCCATTGGAGTTGCAGTTGAAGGTGATTGGGGCCATTGGAGGTGCAGTTGAAGGTGATTGGGGCCATTGGAGGTGCAGTTGAAGGTGATTGGGGCCATTGGAGGTGCAGGTGAAGGTGATTGGTGCCATTGGAGGTGCAGTTGAAGGTGATTGGGGTGAACACACCAGAGGAACTCCTGTAGTGATGTTGTGGGAAGCCTATCACTGCCCTGAGACTCACTGCTCTGGACATCCCCGGCTCATCTCAGCAATGGGGAAAGTGAGAGATTCCCAGCCCCAAACCCCCGCCAGGAATTCAATCAAAATTCAATCAAATCCATATTTATATCCAGAGGCCGGGAGAGGAAAAGGAATAAAAAACATCAACATTGACAACAGATTCACATCTACCCACCGGTGCGCATGTGCGGGAGGGGGATTCTCCCAGAGGGCCGCGCGCGGGCCGCCGCTGCCGCATTGAAGCCGCCTCCCCTGGCAACGCAAGATGGCCGCCTTCCGTCTCCCCTGGCAACGCAAGATGGCCGCGGGCCGACTCCCCTGGCAACGCAAGATGGCCGCGAGCCGCCTCCCCTGGCAACGCAAGATGGCCGGGAGCCGCCTCCCCTGGCAACGCAAGATGGCCGCGAGCCGCCTCCCCTGGCAACGCAAGATGGCCGGGAGCCGCCTCCCCTGGCAACGCAAGATGGCCGCGGGCCGCCTCTCCTGGCAACGCAAGATGGCCGCGTTCCGTCTCCCCTGGCAACGCAAGATGGCCGCCTTCTGTCTCCCCTGGCAACGCAAGATGGCCGCCGCCGGTGAGTGCTGGTGGCGCAGCCGCAAACCGGGAATGGAAGGCGGGCCCCCGGCGCAGAAAGAGGCCATTCAGCCCATCAGAGCGGCAGCAGCTCGGGGAATGGAAACTAGCCGCAGCTTCCAGTCAGGCAGCCCCCAGCCCCCTGTTTCCAGCCGGCAGCATTTCAGCTCCAGGTGCGGCTGCTGATGGAGTGAAGCCCAGGGCTTTGTGTCTGAAGCTCCAGTTTAGGCAGCGAATTGCAGACAGGCAGCAGCCTCTGAGTGAAAAGCTTCTTCCTAATGTCCCCTCTAATGCTGCCAGCAATCCCCTTCAATCTGTGGCAGCCCCCCCACTGCCCCCCCCCCCCCCCCGGGTAAGTCACCTCTCTCTGCTCGGGGGAAACTGCCCTTTCCTCTCCACCCTGTCTCCCACCCTCACCATTCTGGACACCTCAGTTCACTCACCCCTCAGCCTCCTGTGTTCCCAGCAACACAACCCTGGCCAATCCAATCTTTCCCCATCGCCGCCATTCCCCAGCCCCGGGGCAACACTTTTATAAATCCAAATGGTTCTCCAATCCCATTAAACTGTCCATTTAACATTGCCCCATCGCCAACTGTGAACAACCAACACAGACACAAACCAGAGGCACAGACGCTGCAAATGTCACAATCTTTATTTACAAAACAATGGAACATTTATTGACATGTTCAGGTCAATCTCAGTGATGGGCGGTGACCAGGTCCACATTAAAACAATGGCTCAGTCCAAGGTTAAACATCATTGGAACAAAGTGGAAGTTTGTTCTGCAATTGGACATTGCCGGTGACTCCCAATATGATGGAGAGATCCAAACTCACACCAGGCGAGGAGGCGGTAGTGGAAGGTGTGCAGCAGCAGCCCGCACAGGAAACGCCTCCGCGCGGTAGAAAAAGGCATGGAGGACATTTCCGCGAGGCGGCTCAGGCTGTGGGGCACACAGAGTGTTTAAACAAGAGTGCATTGTCACAGCAGCACCTTGACCTTCAGTTTCAGTTTATTTATTAGTCTCAGAAGTAGGCTTACATTAACACTGCAATGAAGTTACTGTGAGAATCCCCTATTCGCCCACACTCCGGCGTCTGTTCGGGTTACACTGAGGGAGAATTTAGCACGGCCAATGCACCCTAACCAGCACATCTTTCAGACTGTGGGAGGAAACCGGAGCACCCGGAGGAAACCCACGCAGACACGGGGAGGGGACACCCGGTGGAAAGCTCCATTCCAACTGTCCCTGGAGTGTCAGATTAACCTGGGTCACTCACGCACCCCCGGCTAAGACTCACCTCCCTCAGACAGTGAGACCCTCCTGTATCACTCACCTTACTGTAGTCAGATACCCTCAGACTCAGCACTGGGCCCTGGGCGTGTTCTTTAAATGCTACGATCTATCGTGGAGGAAAGAGTTGGGAGGATTTTGATTTGATTTGATTTATTATTGTTGCGTGGATTGGGATACAGTGAAAAGTATTGTTTCTTGTATGCTGTACAGACAAAACATACCGTTCATAGAGTACATCGCGGAGAAGTCAAAGAGAGGGTGCAGAATGTAGTGTTGCAATCATAGGTAGGGTGTAGAGAAAGATAAATCTAATATGTAGCAGGTCGATTCAAAAGTCTGAGGGCAGCAGGGAAGTTCTTGAGTCGGTTGGAACGTGATCTCAGACTTTGTATCTTTTTCCTGACGGAAGAAGGTGGAAGAGAGAATGTGTGCATGAGGTCCTTAATTATGCTGGCTGCTTTTCTAAGGCCGCGGGAAGTGGAGACAGAGTCAATGAATGGGAGGCTCGTCTGCGTGATGGACGGGGCTGCATTCACGACCTTTTGTAATTTCTTGCAGTCTTGGACAGAGCAGAAACCAGACCAAGCCGTGACACAGAAAGGATGCTTTCTATGGGGCATCTGTAGAAGTTGGTGAGAGTCGTAGCTGACATGCCAAATTTCCTCAGCCTCCTGAGAAAGTAGACGTGTTGGTGGGCTTTCTCAATTATAGTGTCGGTATGGGGGGACCAGGACAGGTTGTTGGTGATCTGGACACCTAGAAACTTGAAGTTGGGACCCAAATGACAAGTTGTCATAGTGTCATAGCTGTTTACAGCATGGAAACAGGCCCTTTGGCCCAACTTGTCATGCTGCCCTTTTTCTTTTAACCCCTAAGCTAGTCCCAATTCCCCACATTTGGCCCATATCCCTCTACATCTATCTTACCCATGTAACTGTCTAAACGTTTTTTAAAAGATAAAATTGTGTCCGTCTCTACTACTACCTCTGGCAGCTTGTTCCAGACGCTCATCACTCTCTGTGTGAAAAGATTGCCCCTCTGGACACTTTTGTATCTCTCCCCTCTCACCTTAAACCCATGCCCTCTAGTTTTAGACTCCCCTTTGGGAAAAGATATTGACTATCTATTGTGTGTCAACCATAGAATAGCCACAGAATGAAGGAGGCCATTCAGCCCATTCAGCTGGTGTCGACTCTCTGCTAGAGCAATCGAGCCAGTCCCACTGCTCCACCTTGTCCCTGGGGCCCTGCAAATCTTTTCCCATCAGCTTCCCATCCCATTTCCTCCGGAAAGACAGCGAGGAGCAGAGAGGAAAGAGGGACTTGGGGAATGGAAGGTTTCATCTGATGTTCTTGTTGGCAGATGCTCTGTGGCGGATAAAGCTGGCAGCTTCCTCCAGAAAGCAGCACAGATTGAATGGAAGGGGCAGAATGTGAGTGAGATGAGACACGAGAGAGAGAGAGAGAGAGGGGTGAAAGCTTTCTGTTTGTCAGCAAAAAGCACAATGGTGGCCCTGTGTCCTTCAGGGAGAGGCCCAGGCCTCGCTCAAAGCCTGCCCTGTCCTCACACTCACTGGGAGACGGCCATTTCTAACATGTTGTCCATGTTTCTGAGCTGACACTGAGACAAACACAACAGCAGCCACTGTCCGGACAAGTCCTCATGGAGAATGAAATGTCCAAAGCCACTTCAAAGGAAGAATACGCGGCAGGATTTGTCCCCGAGCTGTGGAGGGAGAGATTTGGATGGATGACCAGAAGCTGGGTCAGTGAGGTTGTGTTTTAGCAATGGAGGTCCAGAGAACAGAAAAGACCCTTCGGCCCATTGCATCTGTGCCGGTCAAAGACAAATCACCCAACTTGGCTCACGGCCTGGTAAGCCTTGGCATTGCAAATGCATAGCTAAGCACTTCTTAAACGTTCTGAGGGTCTCTGCCTCCACCACCCTTTCAGGCAGAGAGTTCCAGACTCCCACTACCCTCTGGGTGAAAAAGGTTTTCCTCACATCCCCTGTAAACCTCCTGCCCCTTACCCTAAATCTATACCCCCTGGTCATTGATCCCACCACCAAGGGGAAAGCTTTCTCCCCTCTACTCTATCGATGTCCCTCATAATCTTATCCATCTCCATCATGTTCCCCCTCAGCCTCCTCTGCTCCACGGAAAACAACCCCAGGGTGGATTCTTATCACCGTTCAGGCCGGCAGGAATTTCCCATCCCACTGCAGTGAAAGGAGATTTGGCTGGTCACCAGATTCTCCGACTTCGCTGAGCGGGAGTGTGGCGTGAATAGGTGGTAAGATCACACCCTCAGTCTATAAAATCTCTTCAGTCCGAGTGGCGGCACGGTAGCACAGTGGTTAGCACTGCCGCCTCACAGCGCCAGGGACCCGGGTTCAATTCCGGCCTCGGGTTACTATCTGTGTGGAGTTGCACATTCTCCCCGTGTCTGCGTGGGTTTCCTCCGGGTGCATTGTCCATGCAAAATTGCCCTGAGTGTCCCACGACGTATAGGTTAGGGGGATTAGCGGGAACATACGTGGGGTTACGGGGTAAGCCTGGGTAAGATTCTGTGCAGATTTGATGGGTCGAATGGCCTCATTCTGGACTGTCGGGATTCTATGATTCTATGAACTAAAACTCTCCAGGCCAGGCAACATCCTGGTGAATCTCCTCTGCACCTTTTCCAGTGCTATCACATCCCTCCTATCCTGTGCATTCCACAACTGCACAATTTTTCGATGAGGGGCGGCACAGTGGTTAGCGCTGCTGCCTCACAGCGCCAGGGACCCGGGTTTGATTCCTGGCTTGGGTCACTGTCAGTGTGGAGTTTGCACATTCTCCCCGTGTCTGCGTGGGTTTCCACCGGGTGCTGCGGTTTCCTCCCACAGTTCGAAAGACGCGCTGGTTAGGTGTATCAGCCATGCTAAATTCTCCCCAAGTTGCCCAAACAGGCGCCAGAGCATGGCGACTACCGATTTTCCACAGTAACTTCATTGCAGTGTTAATGTAACCCTACTTGTGACACTAATAAATAAACTTTTAAACCTGATACTCGATTCCCCCATGTTGGCCTTGTTCTGTGATAATTAATGCGGATTTTAGATTATTCAATAGTTCTTTAAGGACAGCAGACACAGTGAAAAAAAAACATGTGGCTCTTTGCACAACAGATATATTTCAAGGGGACATTGCAGCCAACTGTATCTGAGTGGCAGTAATCTTCCCTCAGAATCAGACAGATTGTGGCTTCAGGTCAGAGCCTCAAATACTAGGCCCTTAGCATCGATCAGAGACTCTGAACACAGCATGATGGGAGACTGGACAAAGGAAAGTGGTGTTGAATTTGTGAGCCTTGTTTTGTGGAAAGCTTTAGTGTTTGGTCAGAATGTTAATTTTTGAGTGGACCTACCATACATTAAGCTGATCTTTCTCTATACCCTATCGGTAACTGCAACACTGTATTCTGCACGCTCTCCTATCCTTCTCCCGAATGAACTCTATGAACAGTATGTTTTGTCTGTGTAGCGTGCAAGAAACAATACTTTTCACCGTGTCCCAATACATGGGATAGGGCGACATGGTGGACAGTGTTTAGCACTGCTGCCTCACAGCACCAGGTTTCAATTCTCGGTTGGGAGTTGAGTTTGCACATTCTCCCTGTGTCTGCATGGGTTTCCTCCGGGTGCCCCGGTTTCCTTCCACAGTCCAAAGATGTGCAGATTAGGTGGAATCTGAGATGCTATAGAAGCAGGGTAAAGATTTGAAAATGAAGTGTTTCTCACCCACTTTTAAAAGACAATCCACATTCGCACCAGTCACATTTCACACACTCTGCTCAGTCCTGTGTTGGGGGGTGTTTAGTGCGGGATCAGTGTTTGCTTTTCTCAAACCGCAGTGATATTCCCAACTTATCAAGGGCAAGAGGTTTCAGTGTTTAAACATGTAAACATTACAAAACTAAACCAGACAGAAAGTGATGAGGCCTCACACCTTCAATGGAGTCATCTTCGCTCAGAGTCAGAGAGATTGTGGGTTCAGGTCAGAGCCTGAAATACTAGGCCCTTAGCATCGAGACACACAGAGACAGAGAAACACAGAGACAGAGACAGAGAGACACACACAGATACATAGAGAGATATACACACAGAGGCAGAGAGAGAGACACAGATCCAGAGAAGTACAGAGACAGAGAGACACACAGAGAGATAGAGACAGAGAGACACACACATAAACACACTAACAGAGAAATACAGAAAGAGAGTTTGGCAAAGTCAGATTTAATTTTCCATTCAATATTTATTTAAAAATTCAGAGAATATTTGACAGGAAAATTGATATTAAAGTTAACAAATGTGAATCTGACCTTTGAGCTTCACAATGAGATCTGAACCCCTACGCTCTGAGCTGCCCAATATCTGTACAGCTGTACCAGACACCAGAAAGAGAAAACCAGAGCTCAACATCACGGGAAATGAACAATTGTGAATAAGGAACGAGAAAAGTTCTTAATTTATACCTGAGATTTAAACTACAGGAAAACTATTAACTACAATTCCATTACAACAAAAGTTACCTTCTACATTTCACACTGAAAACTGAACTACCGCCGACAATTGTCTCAGTGACAGATTCAGAATGATAAACTGAGAGAATTTCACTGTTGGAGTCACCGACAGCAGATATTGTATTTGTGTCAATCAGGAATCTTAATAATCAGCTGAGGGAAATCTACAACGTCCAAAATTCAACCCATCACTTGATCTGTAAAAGAAAGATACAATAATGAAGCAGATGTTTATGATGCGGGACATTAATGTTAGAGTTTTTAATCAATGAATCATTTAGAGATTTTTCAAATCCCTTCTGTTTGACAATCCACTCTGACACCAGTCACATTTCACAAACTCTGCTCAGTCCTGTGTTGGGGGGGATCAGTGTTTGCTTTTCTCAAACCGCAGTGATATTCCCAACAAGGGCAAGAGGTTTCAGTGTTTAAAAATGTAAAGATTACAAAACAAAACCAGACAGAGAGTGATGAGGCCTCACACCTTCAATGTAGTGATTCCCCCAATCTTTCCTTTTGTATATTGTTTCCTTCGTCTGTCTGAAGTATTGGAGACGTCGACATCACTGAAACAATACAATCTCTCGGGACAATCACTGTAAACAGCTTCTGGAAACAAATTAACACTTTAATCACCCAAAAAGCTGAATGTCCATTCAAACATCTCCCTCCCCACATCCTTGTAAATGCAAAGATAACTCCCATTTCCCCAAAGCAGGAAGATGTGAAATGGAAACATCTTCAGCTTTTTACACACTGCACTTTTCCACGGACCAAAATGTTTCAAAACATTTGCTGAAGTTTTGTTTTAAACTCTTTATCAATGTCCTTCCAGGTTTAGTGTGAAGGTTTGTGTTCCACACTGAGCCCCTCTCAGTCTCCACACGGAGCTTGTGTGTGTGCTGATGCTCCTGTCATTTTGGATGGATACTGTGTGAAGCTGCATTCTCTCCCAGTGAGTTTCTGATCTACTTCACTCTCTCTGCGGCTGGAGCAATGTCCAGCAGGCAGCAGAGGATGGCAGTGTATCACTGTCAGCACAATAGACAAACAGCCTTTAGCAAGAGAGGCTTTGACCCTTTTTCAAACCAAATCCCCAATTTGATGTTTCCAGCTGCGCTGTTTACAATGCTGCTGAATATTGTGTGTCATTGGTAAACTGGGATGTGTAGCATTCAGTCACATTAAGTGGTCAATAAATACGTCAACACTGTGCGTATCTTTCAGTGTGTGTGTGTCAGCGTGCATGTGTGTCAATGTATTTAAATCTCAAAGGAAAATAGGAGCAGGTGTAGGCCATTTGGCCCATCGATCCTGCGCCAGCATTCAAACAGATCATGGGGCACGTACGCACACAAAACACGCACACACCAACACACACAAAACACGCACAGACACAAAGCACGCACACACAAACACACATAAAACACGCACAATAAACACACACACACACAAACACAATAAACACACAAACACACAGAAACACACACACACACATCAAAAACACAGCACTGCTGCCTCACAGTGCCAGGGACTCGGGTTCAGTTCCCGCTTTGGGTCACTGTCTGTGCGGAGTTTGCCCGTTCTCCCTTTGTCTGCGTGGGTTTCCTCCGGGTGCTCCGGTTTCCTCCCACAGTCTGAAAGACGTTCTGGTTAGGGTGCATTGGCCGTGCTTAATTGTCTCTCCGCGTCAGAGAGACAAGATCGGGTAAATGCATGGGGTTATGGAGATGGGGCCTGAGTGGGATTGTGGTCGGTGCAGACTCAATGGGCCAAATGGCCTACTTCTGCACTGTAGGAGTCTAGGATTCTATGAAAACACACAGAAACAGATATTCTCACCCAGTAACACTCACACGCACACAGTAATAAACACACACGGAAACATGTCCACGCACACACACACACACACGCATGCACACACACACACAAACAGACACACACACACACACACACAAACAAACACACACACACATATTCCTATTTTATTTCACACAATCGATTTGCGTCTTGAACATGCTGAATGATTGGGCTTCCACATCCCCCTGGAATAGAAAATTCCAAAGATTCACCACCCTCTGAGTGAAGAAATTCCTCCCCATCTCAGACTTGAATGGTCTGCCCCTGATTCTGAGATTGTGTCCCCTGGTTCTAGTCTCACCAGCCAGGGGAAACATCCAATCTACATCCACCCTGTCACACCCTGTAAGAATTTTAAGTCTGTTTCAATGGGGTCGCCTCTCATTCTTCAAGGGTTCAAGGCCGACTTCCGGACTTAATGGCCATGGAAGGTGTGCTCATAACGGGGCCAAACAGCTGGATTATCAAACAGTAAATCCTGCCGGGATCTTGTATCAGTAATCTCTGCCCGAAACCTCTCTCAGTTATTACAATCTGGGCCTTGTATCAGTAATCTCTGCCCGAAACCTCTCTCAGTTATTACAATCTGGGCCTGGTATCAGAAATCTCTGCCCGAAACCTCTCTCAGTTATAACAATCTGGGCCTGGTATCAGTAAACTCTGCCCGAAACCTCTCTCAGTTATTACAATCTGGGCCTGGTATCAGAAATCTCTGCCCGAAACCTCTCTCAGTTATTACAATCTGGGCCTGGTATCAGTAAACTCTGCCCTAAACCTCTCTCAGTTATTACAATCTGGGCCTTGTATCAGTAATCTCTGCCCTAAACCTCTCTGTTATTACAATCTGGGCCTGGTATCATTAATCACTGCCCGAAACCTCTCTCAGTTATTACAATCAGGACCTTGTATCAGTAATCTCTGCCCTAAACCTCTCTCAGTTATTACAATCTGGGCCTGGTATCAGTAAACTCTGCCCGAAACCTCTCTCAGTTATTACAATCTGGGACTTGTATCAGTAATCTCTGCCCGAAACCTCTCTCAGTTATTACAATCTGGGCCTGGTATCAGAAATCTCTGCCCTAAACCTCTCTGTTATTACAATCTGGGCCTGGTATCAGTAATCACTGCCCGAAACCGCTCTCAGTTATTACAATCTGGACCTTGTATCAGTAATCTCTGCCCTAAACCTCTCTCAGTTATTACAATCTGGGCCTGGTATCAGTAAACTCTGCCCGAAACCTCTCTCAGTTATTACAATCTGGGCCTGGTATCAGTAATCTCTGCCCTAAACCTCTCTCAGTTATTACAATCTGGGCCTGGTATCAGTAATCTCTGCCCTAAACCTCTCTCAGTTATTACAATCTGGGACTTGTATCAGTAAACGCTGCCCGAAACCTCTCTCAGTTATTACAATCTGGGCCTGGTATCAGTAAACTCTGCCCCAAACCTGTCTCAGTTATTACAATCTGGGCCTTGTATCAGTAATCTCTGCCCTAAACCTCCCTCAGTTATTACAATCTGGGCCTGCTATCAGTAATCTCTCCCCTAAACCTCCCTCAGTTATTACAATCTGGGCCTGGTATCAGTAATCTCTGCCTGATACCTCTCTCAGTTCTTACAATCTGGGTCTTGTATCAGTAAATTCTGCCCTTCAGCTGATTGGAGAATATCATTGTGAATATTACTGAGTTTGGGATGTAATAATTTCCTGCTGTTGCCAATATGACTATTTTTCACATAGTTTCTGGGATCCTCCAGTCTCCCCTCAGCAGCTTTCTGGGCAGTGAGAGGTGACACACCGTTCACTAGCAGAGGGAGTTTTTGGTCCTGTCGCTGTCAATGGGATTTCCCATTGAAGTCACCTCACGCTAGCAGGAAACCAGAGGCAGGGGAACGAGAGCAGAGAATTCCCCACGAGTGAACAGCCGGAGAATCCCGGACATTAGCTCCTTTCCCAGTTATCACTGCACTCAACCCAGTCGCTGTTTATACGCTCAGTTGTCTCAGTGAATACTACATTACACCATGCTGCTGTGGACACTACAATCAACCCTTTCTGAGTTCTCACTGTATTAATACCATGTATGGATTGATATTTCATTGGACCATGTGCTGGGTTAGATGAATATTTATTGATTCTTGTGATGTGGGTGTCACTGGCTAGGTCAGCATTTATTGCCCATTCCTAGTTGCCCTGGAGAAGGTGGTGGTGAGCTGCCGTCTTGAACCCGCTGCTGTCTATGTGGTGTAGGTACACCCACAGTGCAGTTAGGGAGGGAACCTGCTTAAATTATCACTGCATTTAACCATGTCACTCTTTATAAAAAATAAACTAGACCATGTCTGGGTAATGAATGTGGAGCATGTCTCCATTTCTCTTTACCTCAGCACTGTATCTGTGGATATAACACTTTATACAGTTTAAATGTTATTTATTAGTGTCACAAGTAGGCTTACATTAACACTGCAATGAAGTTGCTGTGAAAATCCCCTAGTTGCCACACTCCGGCGCTGTTCGGCTTCACTGAGGGAGAATTTAGCACGGCCAATTCACCGAACAGCATGTCTTTCAGACTGTGGGAGGAAACTGGAGCACTCGGAGGAAACCCAGACACGGGGAGAACATGCAGACTCCACACAGACAGTGACGCAAGTCGGGAATCGAACCCGGGTCCCTGGCGCTGAGAGGCTGCAGTGCTAACCACTGTGCCACCCCTATAAACTAGATACAGTTTCTCTTCTTAATGCATGGGGCCATCCCTCTGTATATACTACAATTGGTCTTTACTTAGTTATTGCTTCACTCAACTATGTCACTGTTTCCAATGCACTCAGTGAAGTCACAGTTATTAACGCACGCAGCCATGCCTCTATCTACACTACACCCGACAATTTCTAAGCTGTTGCTGCACTTCCCCAGGAATACATTTGATCTGTTTCTCTTACATTCAGCATCATCGGAGATACTGCTGTGTTCGGCCTTCTTTCATTCATTACTCAACTCACCTGTGTCTCAGTTTTATTTTACACAAGTTCCTGTCTTTCTTATTCCTACATTCTACCCTGTTTCAGTTGTTACTGCACTGAAAAATCTCTCTGTTAGGTAGACAGAGAAAGAGAGTCAGCTGGATGGATCGACGAATATTCCTTTAAAGTTATATATTTGTGTGGGTCAGCTGGTGCCACCACTCTTGTTTGGAACAGTTTTTGTTTGGTCTTGTTACCAGCTATTGGGTGTTGTGTGAAATGTCCAATTGCTCCAGTATTGTGTGTGTAATATTGGTGTTGAAAGATTGGGTGAATTTCGCTCGAGTCTCTTGGAGATGAGCAGAAATTGAGGAAGGGAAATAAAGTTGAACATCGGTAAAGGGAAAGTGACCACAGTCCCAGATGACGATCTGCTGCTCTCCCCTTTGAGGGGGAGAACTCACTGGCGGTGATTTACCACACCTCAGGCCAGGGGAAAGGTTGAAAGGGTTGGGCTTTCATGACGTGTTGGAGACTTTGTGCATCTCAAACCAGCTGTCCAGCCAACTGAGTGAACCAACTTCCATATTGCCACATTTCAATGCATGTTGCACAACCTGGTCACAAACGATTGCATTGGAGACTACTCACTGATATTGGGATTGATCTGTGACAATTCTCACAGTCGCGTGTGTGTGTGTATGTTTCTGTCTGTGTGCATGTTAGTGGATATGTTTTTCCAGACTCCCAGAGAGAGAGCGAGAGATGCAGAGACCAACAGATGACAGGGTCAAGGAGAGTGAGAGAAAGAGAGAGCCAGATTGAGAGAGGCACTGAGAGACAATGTCTGTCCAAATCCTCTTGAAGCCACTTTGCATTTTCCTCACAACTCACATTCGCACCGAGCTTTGTGTCATCCGCAAACTTGGAAATATTACATTAGGTCCCCACATCCAAATCATTGATAAACATTGTGAACATCTGGGAACAAAGTCCAGATCCTTGTGGCACAGCCGGCCGACACAAGACGGAGAAATCATCTGGCCGGGAACACAACAGCGACATTTTTCAGGGAAGCTCGGAGCCAGCTGTGTCTCAGTGGATCATAATCTGACCTCAGAATCATTCAATTGTGGCTTCAGTTACAGCATCAAATTCTCGGCCAGGCTGGAAAACAAATCATTCCTCAAATCCCCAAATCAAACGTTCTTGGATCTGAACTTCAAAATGCTGTAACTGATCATGGAGGAAAGAGTGGGGTCTAATAGACACTGAGAAGATAACTTGCATCTGAATCATAGAACGGTGACAGCACAGGAGGCCATTCAGCCCCATCAAGCCAGTGCGACACTCTGCAAGAGCAATGTCACTATTCCCACTCCTCCACCCTTTCCCCCTGACCCTGTAAATATTTCCCCTTCAGCTTCCCATTCAACTTCCCCTGGAAGTCCTTGATGGAATCCGCTTCCACCTCACCCTCAGACAGTACATTCCAGATACTGGACACTCACTACGTTAGAAACATTTCCTCATGTTGCCGCTGTCGCCATTTACCTGAATTCAGCATCCTCTGGTTTTCAACCTTTCCCCCAATGTGCCGATTATCTCAAGGCCGATCCTCTCAGTCCCGGGACGTCCCTGCAGGAGTTCCTCAGGGTGAGTGTCCGAGGCCCCAACCATCTTCAGCTGCTCCAACACTGGCCTTCCCTCCATCACAAGGTCTGAAGCGCGGATGTTCGCTGATGATTGCACAATGTTCAGCACCATACGCAACTCCTCAGATACTGAAACAGAAAATAAGGACATACCAAACAGGTCAGGCAGCATCTGTGGAGAGAGAAACAGATTCTGGGAGCAGGGGGACTGAGAGACAGGCAGGTTGAGAAAAATATGCACACACACTAACACTCACACTCAGACAGCCTAAAACTAAACAGATATATAATGGAGGAGGAATCCCTTCTCCCTCTGTAAATAGAGATTAACTCGATTTCTCTTCCAAAAAGACAGCACATCTGGATGGGCAGAATAGTCTCCAATTCTACCCATGGTCCTTTTCTGATCTCCATTCTTCACATCTGCACACGTTGGCTTCAGCTCCAGTTTGTGAATGAAAGCAAACCCCTGTTCATTACAAATCCACTCAGCCTTTTCCCTCTGCTCTCTCCACACACAATCTACAAGACACAAACAGGAAAGATGGATTCCAGGAGAGAAAGGTCACACCTGATCCTCCTCTCAATGGATTCGCTGTCGCCAGAGAGAACATTCCAGCTCCTACAGAAAGTCACAACTGATTCATGTCAGGGACAGAATTGGAATGAATTAGACACAAGAGAGATGAAAGGTTTCTGCTCATCATAAAAAAGCTAAAGAGTCCCTCAATGTCATTAAGGGAGAGACCTCGCTGGTCTGTCTTTGACCCAAGTCACACACTGACTCTGAATGTCCTCACAGCAACTTGGGGATGGACATTTCTATAGTACTATTCATGGCTTTAGGGTTTCCAAAAGTTTTTCACCGACAATGGAGCGGTTTTGAAATGTTGTCAGTGTTATTTAGGAAATAAGCAAACTTTTGACGCCACACGCATTGAGTTTAAAAATTGGCAAGCCATGTTGTAGCTTTATAGAACCATTGTTAGGCCGCACTTGGAATATAGTGTTCAATTCTGGTCGCCACACTACTGGAAGGATGTGGAGGCTTTGGAGAGGGTACAGAAAAGATTTACCAGGATGTTGCCGGGTATGGAGGGCATTAGCTATGAGGAGAGTTTGGAGAAACTTGGTTTGTTCTCACTGGAATGATGGAGGCAAGGGGGGTGACCTGATAGAAGTCTACAAGATTATGAGAGGCATGGACAGAGTGGATAGTCAGGAGCTATTTCCCAGGGTTGAAGAGTCAATTACTCGGGGGCACAGGTTTAAGGTGCGAGGGACAAGGTTTAAAGGAGACGTACGAGGCAAGTTTTTTACACAGAGGGTGGTGGGTGCCTGGAACTCGCTGCTGGGAGAGGTAGTGGAAGCAGATACAATAATGCGTTTTAAGGGGCATCTGGAGAAATACAAGAATAGGATGGGAATAGAGGGATATGGTCCCTGGAAGGGGAGGTGTTTATAGTTCACACATGGTTGGTGCAGGCTTGGAGGGCCGAAGGGCCTGTTCTTGTGCTGTAATTTTCTTTATTCTAATTTCAGAGAGAGATATATACAGATACAGAGCCATAGAAAGACAGAGACAGGATGGGATTGTGCTGTACATGTTTCCGAGCTGACATTGAGACACACACGAGATGTACACCAATGATTTGGATGAGGGAACCAAAAATAATATTTCCAAGTTTGCTGATGCCATGAAACTTGTTGGGAATGTGAGGAGTGAGAAGGATGTTAAAATGTTTCACAGTGACTTCAGTAAATTGAGTGAATGGGTAAATGCGTGGCAGATGCTGTATAACGTGGACAAACGTGAATTTAACTACTTCAGACAGAGAAGCAGAATGGCAGAGGTTTATTCAATTGGTGCTAGATTGGGAAATGTTGATATACAAAGGGACCTGGGTGTCCTAGTACACCAGAGACTGAAAGCAAGCATGCAGCTACAGCAAACAGTTAGGAAGGCAAATGATATGTTGGCGTTCATTGCAAGAGAACTTGAGGAAAGGAGCAAGGATGTCTTACTGCAGCTGTACAGGCCCTCGGTGAGACCACACCTGGAATATTGTGTACAGTTTTTGTCTCTGTAACTATGAAATGCTGCACTTACCAGAGAGGGAGAGCAGCGGAGGCACACCAGACTGATTCCTGGGATGGCAGGATTGTCGTATGAGGAGAGATTGAGTCGACTGGGCCTGTATTCACTGGAGTTCCGAAGAATGAGAGGGGATCGAATTGAAATGTATAAATTCTGACTGGGCTGGAGTGACTGAATACAGGGATGTTGTTTCCTCCAGCTGAGGGGCTGAGGGGGTGGGGAGAGGGGGGTTAGGCGGAGAGGCTGGAACAAGGGGTCACAGATGGTGAAACTTTCCAATATGTTTAATCTGTAGAAACCTATCCATCTCAGTCTGTGAACGATGACTGAGCCTCCACAGCCCTCTGGGATAGGGAATTCCAAAGATTCACCATCCTGGAAGCACATGGTATTCAGGAAAACTTGGCGAGATGGATCGGAAACTGGTTTAGTAATTGGACACAAAGGGTGGTGTTGGAAGGCTGTTTGAGTGGCTGGAGGCCGGTGTCCAGTGGTGCACCACAAGGCTCCGTGCTGGGGGGCTTATTATTGTTACACATAAATGAGACAGATGATAATGTGGGGGCAATGATAAGCAAGGTTCCAGATGACACCAAGATTGGTAGGATGGTTAATAGTGAAGAAAGTTGTAGGTTACAGGAAGATATCGCTGGGTTGGTCAGATAGGCAGAGCAGTGGCAGATGGTATTTGACCCTGATAGGTGCGAGGTGATGCACTTTGGAAGCAGTAACAAGGCAAGGGAGTATTTAATGAGTTGCAGGACACTGGGAAGCTCAGAGGAACATATGGATCTTGGGCAATTATTCACAGATCCCAGAAGGCAGCAGAGCAGGTGAATCAAGTGGTAAAGAAGGCAGATGAGACACTTGCTTTTATCAGTCATGGCGCAGAGTAGAAGAGCAAAGAGTTAATGTTGGAGTTGTACAGAGTGTTGGTTAGGCCACAGCTGGAGTACCGTGTGCAGATCTGGTCACCACACCAGAGGAAGGATATGATAGCACTAGAGGGGGTACAGAGGAGGCTCAGCAGCAAGTTGCCTGGGATGGAGTATTTGAGCGATAAGGAGAGACTGGATAGGTTTGGATTGTTTTCTTAGAGCAGAGAAGGCTGATTGAGGTGTGTAAGATTATGAGGGGTATGGACAGGGTGAATAGGAAACAGCTGTTCCCCTTGGTTGAGGGGTCAATCATGAGGGGACATCGTTTTAGGGCAAAGGGCAGGAGATTCAGAGGAGAGTTGATAAAAACATTCACTCAGAGGGTGATGGGAATCAGGAAAGTACTGCCTGGGAAGGCAGTGGAGGTCGGAAACCTTACAACCTTTCAAAAGCATTTGGATGAGCACTTGAAACATCACAACATTCAAAGATATGGTACAAGAGATGGAAAATTGGATTAGCACAACTTTAGTGGTAGTTACTGTTGGTGCAGACTCAATGGGTCGAAGGGCCTTTTCTTCACTGCACCACTCTATGACTCTGAGGGAAGAAATTCCTCCTCACAGGAAGCAGAGAGTCGGAATAAATGGGTGCTTTTCTGGTTTGCAGATGGTAACTAGTGGCGTGCCGCAGGGATCGGTACTGGGGCCTCAACTATTTACCATTTATATAGACGATCTGGAGGAGGGGACTGAGTGTAGGGTAACAAAGTTTGCAGACGACACAAAGATAAGTGGAGAAGTGAATCGTGTGGAGGGCGTAGAAGGTCTGCAGAGAGATTTGGACAGGCTGAGTGAGTGGGCGAGGATCTGGCAGATGGAGTATAACGTTGACAAATGCGAGTTCATTCACTTTGGTGGAAATAATAGCAAATCGGATTATTATCTAAATGGAAAAAAATTACAACATGCTGCTGTGCAAAGGGACCTGGGGGTCCTTGTGCATGAGACGCAAAAACCCAGTCTGCAGGTGCAACAGGTGATCAAGAAGGCAAATGGGATGTTGGCCTATATCGCAAGGGGGATAGAATATAAAAGCAGAGATGTCTTGCTGCATCTGTACAGGGCATTGGTGAGGCCGCAGTATTGGTCCCCTTATTTGCAGAAGGATATATTGGCCTTGGAGGGAGTGCAGAGAAGGTTCACCAGGTTGATACCTGAGATGAGGGGTGTTGATTATCAGGAGAGACTGAGCAGAGTGGGTTTGTACTGGTTGGAATTTAGAAGGCTGAGGGGGGATCTTATAGAGACCTATAAGATAATGAAGGGGCTGGATAGGGTAGAGGTGGGAGAAATTCTTTCCACTTACAAAGGAAGCTAGAACTAGAGGGCACAGCCTCAAAATAAAGGGGGGTCAGTTTAGGACAGAGTTGAGAAGGAACTTCTTCTCTCAGAGGGTGGTGAATCTTTGGAATTCTCTGCCCACTGAAGTGGTGGAGGCTACCTCGTTGAATATGTTTAAATCACGGATAGATGGATTCCTGATCGGTAAGGGAATTAGGGGTTATGGGGATCAGGTGGGTAAGTGGAACTGATCCACTTCAGATCAGCCATGATCTTATTGAATGGCGGGGCAGGCTCGAGGGGCTAGATGGCCTACTCCTGCTCCTATTTCTTATGTTCTTATCTCAGTCCTAAATGTCCTGCCCCCTTACTCTGCGATTATGCCATGGTTCTAGACACCCCCGCCCCCCAGCCGGGGGAAACATCCTTCCTGTATCTACTCAGCTAATGTTTGGGGGTTGGGGAGAGTTATAGAACAAAGAGATCTCGGGGTACAGGTTCATAGCTTCTTTACAGTGGAGTCACAGCTGGACAGAGTGGTGAAGAAGGCATTCAGCATGCTTGGTTTCATTGGTCAGAACATTGAATACAGGAGTTGGGACGTCTTGTTGAAGTTGTACAAGATATTGTTAAGGCCACGCTTGGAATACTGTGTACAGTTCTGGTCACCCTATTTTAGAATGGATATTATTAAACTAGAAAGAGTGCAAAAAAGATTTACTAGGATGCTACCGGGACATGATGGTTTGGGTTTTAAGGAGAGGTTGCACAGACTGGGACTTTTTTCCCTGTGGCGTATAAGACTGAGGGCTGATTTGTTAGAGGTCTATAAAATAATGAGGGGCATAGATCAGCTAGATCGTCAATATCTTCTCCCAAATGTAGGGGAGTCTAAAACTAGAGGGCATAGGTTTAAGGTGAGAGGGGAGAGATACAAAAGGATCCAGAGGGCAATTCTTTTCACACAGAGGGTGGTGAGTGTCTGGAATGAGCTGCCAGGGGCAGTAGTAGGGGCGGGTACAATTTTATGTTTTAAAAAGCATTGCGACAGTTACATGGGTAAGATTGGTATAGAGGGATATGGGCGAAACACAGGCAATTGTGATTAGCTTAAGAAGGCGTACGGCGTACTAGCCTTCATTAATCGAGGGATTGAGTTTAGGAGTCGGGAGATAATGCTGCAGCTTTATAGGACCCTGGTTAGACCCCACTTGGAGTACTGCGCGCAGTTCTGGTCACCTCATTACAGGAAAGATGTTGAAGCCATTGAAATGGTGCAGAGGAGATTTACAAGGATGTTGCCTGAATTGGGGGGCATGCCTTATGAGGATAGGTTGAGGGAGCTTGGTCTCTTCTCCCTGGAGAGACGAAGGATGAGAGGTGACCTGATAGAGGTTTACAAGATGTTGAGAGGTCTGAATAGGGTAGACTCTCAGAGGCTATTTCCAAGGGCTGAAATGGTTGCTACGAGAGGACACAGGTTTAAGGTGCTGGGGGGTAGGTACAGAGGAGATGTCAGGGGTAAGTTTTTCACTCAGAGGGTGGTGGGTGAGTGGAATCGGCTGACGTCGGTGGTGGTGGAGGCAAACTCGTTGGGGTCTTTTAAGAGACTTCTGGATGAGTACATGGGATTTAATGGGATTGAGGGCTATAGATAGGCCTAGAGATAGGGATATGATCAGCGCAACTTGTGGGCCGAAGGGCCTGTTGGTGCTGTGGCTTTCTATGTTCTGTGTTAATGGTAAAAACTGGGCGGCATGGACAAGTTGGGCCAAAGCGCGTTTCCATGCTGTAAACCTCTATGACTCGACCCTGCTGAGCCCTGTAAGAATTGTCCAAGTTTGAATGAGGTCTCCTCTCATGCGTCTCAAGTGCATAAAGTAAAAGTCAATTTTCTTTCCTCAGGGGACAATCCCTCCATCCCAGGAATTGATGCAGTGAAATGTCATTGAAGTCCCTCTCGGACAAGAATGTCTTTCCTTAGGTAAGAGGATAAAACTGTCCACAACACTCCGTGTGTGGTTTCACCACTAATTCAGCCTCTCCCACATCCCCTTGAAGAGTCTACATCCTCCTCACAACTCACACTTCCACCTGCTTTCATGTCATCTGCAAACTCGGAAATATTACATTTGATCCCAAATGTCCAAATCAATGATATGGATTGTGAATAGCTGGGCTCCCGAGTACTGATCCTTGTGATAAGCCGCTGCTCACAGCCTGCCACCCTGAAAATGACCCATTTGTACCTAAGCTCTGTTTCCTGTCCGTTAACCATTTCTCAATTCATGCCAGTATTACCAGGGTAAATACGTTGCATCACGGGGATTGGGCCTGGGTGGGAATGTTGTTAGCGCAGGCTCGATGGGCTGTATGGCCTCCTTCTGCACTGTAGGATTCTATGATTCTAATATGTACATACGTCAGTGAAGGTGGCAGGGCACTTTGAGAGAGCAGTAAATGAAGTATATGGTATCCCAGCTTTTATTAATGGAGGAATTGAGGACAAGAGTAAGGAGTTCATATTGAACTTGTATAAGACACTCGTTAAGCCTCATCTGGAGACTGCGCCCAGTTCTGCGCACCGTACTTGAGGAGGGATGTGAAGACATTGGAGAGAGTGCAGAGGAGATTCACAAGAATGATTCCAGGGAATAAGATCCGTAGCTACGACGGTAGATTGGAGAGGTTGGGACTGTTTTCCTTGGAGAAAAGAAGGCTGAGGTGAGACTTGAGAGAGAGATTCAAGATCCTAAGGGGTATCCACAGGTTAAAGAGTGAGAAACTCTTCCCTCTCAAGAGATGGTCAGGAACTAGAGGGCACAGATTCTAAATGATGGGGAAATGGATCAGAAGTGAAGTGAGACAAAGCACTTCATCAAGAGTGTGTTTAGAATCTGGAACAATCTTCCTGAAAGCCTGTTCCAATATTCAATAAGATCCTGGCTGATCTGTGATCTAACTCTCTGTCTCTTAACCCCTTGGAAAAGGAAAATCTATCAACCCCAGGTTTAAAATAATAACAAGTGACTGAGCATCAATAGCCATTTGCAGAAGATTGTTTCAAACTAACTCCACACCACATCTGGCAATGTTTCCATTTCTACAATTCTAAAATTCTAAACTGAGGCTAACAATCAAATATTCCCAAATCCTGGAGTTCCCAGCCAGCAGAAAAACTTGTTCTTTATCAGCCTCTCCCTTTCCCTCATTATTTTCAATGTTTGATTAAATCAGCCCCCAACTTAAATTCCAGCGGTTAAGAATAATGTTTAATCTGCACTGTTCATCAAATGTTCACAACACAAATACTGGAATGGGCTAAATACAGAGTAAAATTCCCTCTGCTCTGTCCAAGGAATGTTTCATCACAGATTTTTATTTTGAAGTTTAGGGAAAACAGGAATCAAATTGCTCAGCATCCCAGTGTGGCCTCCTGTTTATTTCAATCAGCCCTTCACATTCAAACATGGAGTTGAAGCTTCGAATACTGTCTGTGGCAGCGTTTGTGGATTCAGTTGTTCTCCTGCTTTTTCACTTGTGTGAAGGATTTGAATTATCGACATTGTTTAATCATTCCTTTCTCTCAGCACATGGAACTGGTGCATCTTCAAGGCAGACAATCTCATGTAATTCACAACAAACTGCATCTTTATTCATCCGTCCATTTCCTATCTCTGAATGGATCACACACATTTCCAGAATGCAGGAAGCTCTCAATGGAAACTGCTTCCAATTATTCCCCAATGCAATTGTTCGCACTTGACTGTAAACTACATTCCACTGACACTCCCAAAGCAGCCACAGAAAAGTGACTGGTTATTTTAAACACTGAACCTGAACTATTTGAGCTGATGATTCACTCACATTGTACAGAAATGTTGATCCTGTTTTGATGAGAGTGATCAGATTAACATTGTAACATGAAGACAGCCTCCGTACTGAGATTAACCACATTTACAACAATTCTGCAATATCAGATCCATTGCTGTGTGTATTGTGTGAATTCAGCTGTGAAATATCTGGACATTTGGAGCTTCCACTGTTTCTGTCATTTCATCATTTATTAAAGTACGTTGTTCTATCCCTTTCAAATCTAAGTTGTGTCAGTTTACATTTCCCTGCACTGAAACCTCTCCACCAGTATGTCCATTTACAAAATATGAATAACTCTTTGCAATCTGATGTTTCCAGCGATGCTGCTTACAATGCTGTCTAATGTTTTGTGTCATTGGCAAACCAGGATGTGCAGCATCTGGGACTTGTATCAGTAATCTCTGCCCTAAACCTCTCTCAGTTATTACAATCTGGGACATGTATCAGTAATCTCTGCCCTAAACCTCTCTCAGTTATTACAATCTGGGACTTGTATCAGTAATCTCTGCCCTAAATCTCTCTCAGTTATTACAATCTGGGACTTGTATCAGTAATCTCTGCCCTAAATCTCTCTCAGTTATTACAATCTGGGCCTTGTATCAGTAATCTCTGCCCTAAATCTCTCTCAGTTATTACAATCTGGGACTTGTATCAGTAATCTCTGCCCTAAACCTCTTTCAGTTATTACAATCTGGGCCTTGTATCAGTAATCTCTGCCCGAAACATCTCTCAGTTATTACAATCTGGGACTTGTATCAGTAATCTCTGCCCGAAACCTCTCTCAGTTATTACAATCTGGGACTTGTATCAGTAATCTCTGCCCTAAACCTCTCTCAGTTATTACAATCTGGGCCTTGTATCAGTAATCTCTGCCCGAAACCTCTCTCAGTTATTACAATCTGGGACTTGTATCAGTAATCTCTGCCCTAAACCTCTCTCAGTTATTACAATCTGGGACTTGTATCAGTAATCTCTGCCCTAAACCTCTCTCAGTTATTACAATCTGGGCCTTGTATCAGTAATCTCTGCCCTAAACCTCTCTCAGTTATTACAATCTGGGACTTGTATCAGTAATCTCTGCCCTAAACCTCTCTCAGTTATTACAATCTGGGCCTTGTATCAGTAATCTCTGTCCTAAACCTCTCTCAGTTATTACAATCTGGGACTTGTATCAGTAAGCTCTGCCCTAAACCTCTCTCAGTTATTACAATATGGGACTTGTATCAGTAATCTCTGCCGGGACTTGTATCAGTACTCTCTGCTCTAAACCTCTCTCAGTTATTATAATCTGGGCCTTGTATCAGTAATCTCTGCCCTAAATCTCTCTCAGTTATTACAATCTGGGACTTGTATCAGTAATTTCTGCCCTAAACCTCTCTCAGTTATTACAATCTGGGCCTTGTATCAGTAATCTCTGCCCTAAACCTCTCTCAGTTATTACAATCTGGGCCTTGTATCAGTAAACTCTGCCCTAAACCTCTCTCAGTTATTACAATCTGGGCCTTGTATCAGTAATCTCTGCCCTAAACCTTTCTCAATTATTACAATCTGGGCCTGGTATCAGTAATCTCTGCCCTAAACAAAGAACAAAAGAACAAAGAACAAAGAACAAAGAACAATACAGCACAGGAACAGGCCCTTCGGCCCTCCAAGCCCGCGCCGCTCCCCGGTCCAGGATTGAATCCTGAATCCAGGATCCCCGCCCAATTTTCCAGCCTATTTACATACCAATATCCTATCCACCGAGCTGTCCCTCACAGCTACGATGCTTTGTTCATCACAACCTATTAACTCACCCCCACCCCCCCCCATTCCAGACCATGTGATCTCCAGGGAGAGGCGAAAACCCAGAGTGAAAACCCCAGGGCCTATATGGGGAAACGAAATCTGGGAAATTCCTCTCCGACCCCCTGAGGCGATCGAAACGAGTCCAGGAGATCACAATGGCCCTGATCAGAAAATGCTTCCCAACCCTAGTCATTTCCACTTCCACGAACACCATATGAATTCCCTGCCCCCGAGACAGGTTCCCAACTATCCGCAGTCTCGCTCTGTACTGGCACCAGCAAGATGATCATAGAATGAAGCCTTGAAACGAGAAACAAGGAACAATTAGCCCGCGCCGCTCCCTGGTCCAAACTAGACCACTCTTTTGTATCCCTCCATTCCCACTCCGTTCATATAGCTGTCTAGATAAGTCTTAAACGTTCCCAGTGTGTCCGCCTCCACCACCTTGCCCGGCAACACATTCCAGGCCCCCACGACCCTCTGTGTGAAATATGTCCTTCTGATATCTGTGTTAAACCTCCCCCCCTTCACCATGAACCTATGACCCCTCGTGAACGTCACCACCGACCCGGGGAAAAGCTTCCCACCGTTCACCCTATCTATGCCTTTCATAATTTTATACACCTCTATTAAGTCTCCCCTCATCCTCCGTCTTTCCAAGGAGAACAACCCCAGTTTCCCCAATCTCTCCTCATAACCAAGCCCCTCCATACCAGGCAACATCCTGGTAAACCGCCTCTGTACTCTCTCCAAAGCCTCCACGTCCTTCTGGTAGTGTGGCGACCAGAACTGGACGCAGTATTCCAAATGCGGCCGAACCAACGTTCTATACATCTGCAACATCAGACCCCAACTCTTATACTCTATGCCCCGTCCTATAAAGGCAAGCATGCCATATGCCTTTTTCACCACCTTCTCCACCTGTGACGTCACCTTCAAAAATCTGTGGACTTGCACACCCAGGTCCCTCTGCGACTCTACACCCTTTATGGTTCTTCCATTAATCTTGTAGCTCCTCCCTACATTATTCCCACTAAAATGCATCACTTCGCATTGATCTGGATTGAACTCCATCTGCCATTTCCTTGCCCAAATTTCCAGCCTATCTATATCCTTCTGTAGCCTCTGACAATGTTCCTCACTATCTGCAAGTCCTGCCAGTTTTGTGTCGTCCGCAAACTTACTGATCACCCCAGTTACTCCTTCTTCCAGATCATTTATATAAATCACAAACAGCAGAGGTCCCAATACAGAGCCCTGCGGAACACCACTAGTCACATGCCTCCAGCCGGAAAAAGACCCTTCCACTACCACCCTCTGTCTTCTATGACCAAGCCAGTTCTCCACCTATCTAGCCATCTCCCCCTTTATCCCATGGGATCCAACCTTTTTCACTAGCCTACCATGAGGGACTTTGTCAAACGCTTTACTAAAGTCCATATAGACAACATCCACGGCCCTTCCTTCGTCAACCATTTTGGTCACTTCTTCAAAAAACTCCACCAGGTTAGTGAGGCATGACCTCCCTCTCACAAAACCATGTTGACTATCGTTAATGAGTTTATTCCTTTCTAAATGCGCATACATCCTATCTCTAAGAATCTTCTCCAACAACTTCCCCACCACGGACGTCAAGCTCACCGACCTATAATTACCCGGGTTATCCTTCCTACCCTTCTTAAATAACGGGACCACATTGGCTATCCTCCAATCCTCTGGGACCTCACCTGTGTCCAGTGACGAGACAAAGATTTGCGTCAGAGGCCCAACGATTTCACCTCTCGTCTCCCTGAGCAGCCTTGGATAGATTCCATCAGGCCCTGGGGATTTGTCAGTCTTTATATTCTCTAACAAACCTAACACTTCCTCCTTTGTAATGGAGATTTTCTCCAACGGTTCAACACTCCCCTCAGAGACACTCCCAGTCAACACATCCCTCTCCTTTGTGAATATCGACGCAAAGTATTCATTTAGGATCTCTCCTCCTTCTTTGGGCTCCAAGCATAAGTCCCCACTTTTGTCCCTGAGAGGTCCGATTTTTTCCCTAACAACCCTTTTGTTCCGAACATATGAATAAAATGCCTTGGGATTCTCCTTAATCCTGTCCGCCAAGAACATTTCGTGACGCCTTTTTGCTCTTCTAATTCCCCGTTTGAGTACTTTCCTACTTTCATTGTACTCCTCCAGAGCTCCCTCCGTTTTTAGCTGCTTGGACCTAACATACGCCTCTCTTTTCCTTTTGACCAGTCCCTCAATTTCCCTGGTTATCCACGGTTCTCTAATCCTACCCTTCCTATCCTTCTTTTTACAGGCACATGCTTGTCCTGTAGCCCTAACAACCGTTCCTTAAAAGACTCCCACATACCAGATGTGGATTTACCCTCAAACAGCCTCTCCCAATCAAGAGCTGCCAATTTCTGCCTGATCCCAATAAAGTTAGCCTTCCCCCAATCCAACACCTTACGCTTGGGACACCACTCAACCTTTTCCATCACTATCCTAAAGCTAACAGAATTGTGGTCACTATTTGCCACATGTTCCCCAACCAAAACTTTGAAGACCTGACCGGGCTCATTCCCCAGTACCAGGTCCAGTATAGCCCCCTCTCTAGTCGGGCTGTCCACATATTGTTCCAACGAACCCTCCTGTACACATTTTACAAATTCCTCCCCATCCAGAGTCCCTGCCCTCAGCGATTTCCAGTCTATACCAGGGAAATTGAAGTCTCCCACTACAACAACCCTATATTTCCTGCACCTATCCAGTATCTCCTGACATATCCATTCTTCCACTTCCCTTGGGCTGTTGGGGGGCCTGTAGTACACTCCCAACATAGTGACTGCGCCTTTCCTGTTTCTAAGCTCCACCCAGAGTGACTCGCTACACGACTCCTCCGAATTGTCCTCCCTCTGCACCGCTGTAATATGCTCTCCAACCAATACCGCTACTCCCCCACCTCTTTTAGCCCCTCCTCTGTCTCGCCTAAAACACTTGTACCCTGGAATATTCAGCTGCCAGTCCTGTCCCTCTTTCAACCAAGTCTCTGTCACCGCAACCACATCCAAATTCCTCGTGCGCATTAAGGCCCCAAGTTCGTCTGTTTTACCTGCTATGCTCCTTGCATTGAAGTATAAACACTCCAGACGGCCAGGCTCAGTGAGGTCGTCCTCCCCCAGAGTGCTCTTCTTCTTTGCCAGCCTTGTCCCAGCCCCAAGCTCGTCCCCAGCCTCCACACTTATAGACCTAATAGTTTGATCCCCACCCCCCTGCCATACTTGTTTAAACCCCCCCGAACTGCACTAGCAAAGCTCCCAGCCAGGATATTTGTGCCCTTCCAACTTAGTTGTGACCCCTCCCTCTTGTACAGGTGCCATCCTCTCCTGAAAACTTCCCATTGATCTATGAAAATAAAGCCCTCCCTCCTGGACCAGTCCTTTAGCCAGGCATTCATTTGAACCAACTCCCTATTCTTAGCCTCACTGGCACGAGGCATTGGGAGCAGCCCAGAGATGGCCACCCTAGTGACCCTACTTTTTAACCTACTTCCCAACTCCCTGAATTGCTCTCTTAGGACCCCCCTACTCTTCCTATCTACGTCATTTACACCAATGTGTATAATGACATCCGTTTCTTTATCTTCCCCTTTTAATATGCCTCCTATCCGCTCGGAGACATCCGTGACCCCAGCTCCAGGTAGGCAGACTACCATCCTGGAGTCCCGTTCCCATCCACAGAATTGCCTGTCTGTGCCTCTAACTGATGCATCCCCCACCACTATCGCTCTCCTAACCCCTCTCTTCCCTTTCCGGGCCACAGAGCCTGACTGTGTGCCAGTGACCTGGTCACTGTGTCTTACCCCTGGAGAGGCACAGTCCTCCACACTATCTAAAACAATATACCTGTTTTGGAGTGGGACAACCACAGGTGACCCCTCTTCTAACTGTCCACTCCCCTCCCCTCTCACACCTGTCACCAAGCCCTTCCTATTTTGAGAGACCACCACTGGAGTCCTCCCTTGTACTTTACCCTTCTGCCCTTTACTCCTCCGAACTGTGACCCACGTGTCTTCCTCCCGATGCCCCGGTGTAACTAGTTGCCTATAACTCCTGTCAATTTTTCTCCCATTTTCCCTGACTAGGCTAAGGTCAGCGATCTGCAGCTCCAGTTCCATGACACGGTCCCTCAAGAGCTGCAGTTCCACGCACCTGGCACATATGTGAACCTCTGGGAAGCTAGGTGTTTGCAGAAACTCCCACATCCCACATCGGAAGCACTGAACTGGCCGATCACTCATACCTGCCCTTATCCTTTATCGGGTTGGACAATAAATAACTAGCCTTGCCTCGCCCTTTCAGCCTAAGCCCTGTGAGCCAAAGCCCTTACAGTGCACACTCTGATTCCCACTCACTCCACTGCCCGCTCCCGACGCTGCCCGCTGTATAGTGCAGACGGCTTTTTATGCTCCCGGCGAACCCCCCTGAATAGCAGGTCCATTCAAAAGTCTGAGGGCAGCAGGGAAGTTCTTGAGTCGGTTGGTACGTGATCTCAGACTTTGTATCTTTTTCCTGACGGAAGAAGGTGGAAGAGAGAATGTGTGCATGAGGTCCTTAATTATGCTGGCTGCTTTTCTAAGGCCGCGGGAAGTGGAGACAGAGTCAATGAATGGGAGGCTCGTCTGCATGATGGACGGGGCTACATTCACGACCTTTTGTAATTTCTTGCAGTCTTGGACAGAGCAGAAACCATACCAAGCCGTGACACAGAAAGGATGCTTTCTATGGTGCATCTGTAGAAGTTGGTGAGAGTCGTAGCTGACATGCCAAATTTCCACAGCCTCCTGAGAAAGTAGACGTGTTGGTGGGCTTTCTCAATTATAGTGTCGGCATGGGGGGACCAGGACAGGTTGTTGGTGATCTGGACACCTAGAAACTTGAAGTTGGGACCCAAATGACAAGTTGTCATAGTGTCATAGCTGTTTACAGCATGGAAACAGGCCCTTTGGCCCAACTTGTCATGCTGCCCTTTTTCTTTTAACCCCTAAGCTAGTCCCAATTCCCCACATTTGGCCCATATCCCTCTACATCTATCTTACCCATGTAACTGTCTAAACGTTTATTAAAAGATAAAATTGTGCCCCTCTCTACTACAGCCTCTGGTAGCTTGTTCCAGACGCTCATCACTCTCTGTGTGAAAAGATTGCCCCTCTGGACACTTTTGAATCTCTCCCCTCTCACCTTAAACCCATGCCCTCTAGTTTTAGACTCCCCTTTGGGAAAATATATTGACTATCTATTGTGTGTCAACCATAGAATAGCCACAGAATGAAGGAGGCCATTCAGCCCATTCAGCTGGTGTCGACTCTCTGCTCGAGCAATCCAGCCAGTCCCACTGCTCCACCTTGTCCCTGCAGCCCTGCAAATCTTTTCCCATCAGCTTCCCATCCCATTTCCTCCGGAAAGACAGCGAGGAGCAGAGAGGAAAGAGGGACTTGGGGAATGGAAGGTTTCATCTGATGTTCTTGTTGGCAGATGCTCTGTGGCGGATAAAGCTGGCAGCTTCCTCCAGAAAGCAGCACAGAGTGAATGGAAGGGGCAGAATGTGAGTGAGATGAGACACGAGAGAGAGAGAGAGGGGTGAAAGCTTTCTGTTTGTCAGCAAAAAGCACAATGGTGGCCCTGTGTCCTTCAGGGAGAGGCCCAGGCCTCGCTCAAAGCCTGCCCTGTCCTCACACTCACTGGGAGACGGTCATTTCTAACATGTTGTCCATGTTTCTGAGCTGACACTGAGACAAACACAACAACAGCAGCCACTATCCGGACAAGTCCTCACGGAGAATGAAATGTCCAAAGCCACTTCAAAGGAAGATTGCGCGGCAGGATTTATCCCCGAGCTGTGGAGGGAGAGATTTGGATAGATGAGCAGAAGCTGGGTCAGTGAGGTTGTGTTTTAGCAATGGAGGTCCAGAGAACAGAAAAGGCCCTTCGGCCCATTGCATCTGTGCCGGTCAAAGACAAATCACCCAACTTGGCTCACGGCCTGGTAAGCCTTGGCATTGCAAATGCATAGCTAAGCACTTCTTAAACGTTCTGAGGGTCTCTGCCTCCACCACCCTTTCAAGCAGAGAGTTCCAGACTCCCACTACCCTCTGGGTGAAAAAGGTTTTCCTCACATCCCCTGTAAACCTCCTGCCCCTTACCCTAAATCTATACCCCCTGGTTATTGATCCCACCACCAAGGGGAAAGCTTTCTCCCCTCTACTCTATCGATGTCCCTCATAATCTTATCCACCTCCATCATGTTCCCCCTCAGCCTCCTCTGCTCCACGGAAAACAACCCCAGGGTGGATTCTTATCACCGTTCAGGCCGGCAGGATTTTCCCATCCCACTGCAGTGAAAGGAGATTTGGCTGGTCACCAGATTCTCCGACCTCGCTGAGCGGGAGTGTGGCGTGAACAGGAGGTAAGATCACACCCTCAGTCTATAAAATCTCTTCAGTCCGAGTGGCGGCACGGTAGCACAGTGGTTAGCACTGCCGCCTCACAGCGCCAGGGACCCGGGTTCAATTCCGGCCTCGGGTTACTATCTGTGTGGAGTTTGCACATTCTCCCCGTGTCTGCGTGGGTTTCCTCCGGGTGCATTGTCCATGCAAAATTGCCCTGAGGGTCCCACGATGTATAGGTTAGGGGGATGAGCGGGAACATACGTGGGGTTACGGGGTAAGCCTGGGTAAGAGTCCGTGCAGATTTGATGGGTCGAATGGCCTCATTCTGGACTGTAGGGGTTCTATGATTCTATGAACTAAAACTCTCCAGGCCAGGCAACATCCTGGTGAATCTCCTCTGCACCTTTTCCAGTGCTATCACATCCCTCCTATCCTGTGCATTCCACAACTGCACAATGTTTCGATGAGGGGCGGCACAGTGGTTAGCGCTGCTGCCTCACAGCGCCAGGGACCCGGGTTTGATTCCTGGCTTGGGTCACTGTCAGTGTGGAGTTTGCACATTCTCCCCGTGTCTGCGTGGGTTTCCACCGGGTGCTGCGGTTTCCTCCCACAGTTCGAAAGACGCGCTGGTTAGGTGTATCAGCCATGCTAAATTCTCCCCAAGTTGCCCAAACAGGCGCCAGAGCATGGCGACTACGGATTTTCCACAGTAACTTCATTGCAGTGTTAATGTAACCCTACTTGTGACACTAATAAACAAACTTTTAAACCTGATACTCGATTCCCCCATGTTGGCCTTGTTCTGTGATAATTAATGCGGATGTTTAGATTATTCAATAGTTCTTTAAGGACAGCAGACACAGGGGAAAAAACATGTGGCTCTTTACACAACAGATATATTTCAAGGGGATACTGCAGCCAACTGTATCTGAGTGGCAGTAATCTTCCCTCAGAATCAGACAGATTGTGGGTTCAGCTCAGAGCCTCAAATACTAGGCCCTTAGCATCGATCAGAGACTCCGAACACAGCATGATGGGAGAGCGGACAAAGGAAGGTGGTGTTGAATTTGTGAGCCTTGTTTTGTGGAAAGCTTTAGTGTTTGGTCAGAAGGTTAATTTTTGAGTGGACCTACCATACATTAAGCTGATCTTTCTCTATACCCTATCGGTAACTGCAACACTGTATTCTGCACGCTCTCCTCTCCTTCTCCCGAATGAACTCTATGAACAGTATGTTTTGTCTGTGTAGCGTGCAAGAAACAATACTTTTCACCGTGTCCCAATACATGGGATAGGGCGACATGGTGGACAGTGTTTAGCACTGCTGCCTCACAGCACCAGGATTCAATTCTCGGTTGGGAGTTGAGTTTGCACATTCTCCCTGTGTCTGCATGGGTTTCCTCCGGGTGCCCCGGTTTCCTTCCACAGTCCAAAGATGTGCAGATTAGGTGGAATCTGAGACGCTACAGAAGCAGGGTAAAGATTTGAAAATGAAGTGTTTCTCACCCACTTTTAAAAGACAATCCACATTCGCACCAGTCACATTTCACACACTCTGCTCAGTCCTGTGTTGGGGGGTGTTTAGTGCGGGATCAGTGTTTTGTTTTCTCAAACCGCAGTGATATTCCCAACTTATCAAGGGCAAGAGGTTTCAGTGTTTAAACATGTAAACATTACAAAACTAAACCAGACAGAAAGTGATGAGGCCTCACACCTTCAATGGAGTCATCTTCGCTCAGAGTCAGAGAGATTGTGGGTTCAGGTCAGAGCCTGAAATACTAGGCCCTTAGCATCGAGACACACAGAGACAGAGAAACACAGAGACAGAGACAGAGACAGAGAGACACACACAGATACATAGAGAGATATGCACACAGAGGCAGAGAGAGAGAGACACAGATCCAGAGAAGTACAGAGACAGAGAGACACACAGATACACAGAGAGATAGAGACAGAGAGACACACACATAAACACACTAACAGAGAAATACAGAAAGAGAGTTTGGCAAAGTCAGATTTAATTTTCCATTCAATATTTATTTAAAAATTCAGAGAATATTTGACAGGAAAATTGATTTTAAAGTTAACAAAAGTGAATCTGACCTTTGAGCTTCACAATGAGATCTGAACCCCTACGGTCTGAGCTGCCCAATATCTGTACAGCTGTACCAGACACCAGAAAGAGAAAACCAGAGCTCAACATCACGGGAAATGAACAATTGTGAATAAGGAACGAGAAAAGTTCTTAATTTATACCTGAGATTTAAACTACAGGAAAACTATTGACTACAATTACATTATAACAAAAATTACCTTCTACATTTCACACTGAATATTGAACTACCGCCCACAATTGTCTCAGTGACAGATTCAGAATGATAAACTGAGAGAATTTCACTGTTGGAGTCACCGACAGCAGATATTGTATTTGTGTCAATCAGGAATCTTAATAATCAGCTGAGGGAAATCTACAACGTCCAAAATTCAACCCATCATTTGATCTGTAAAAGAAAGATACAATAAGGAAGCAGGTGTTTCTGATGCGGGACATTAATGTTAGAGTTTTTAATAAATGAATCATTTAGAGATTTTTCAAATCCCTTCTGTTTGACAATCCACTCTGACACCAGTCACGTTTCACACTCTCTGCTCAATCCTGTGTTGGGGGGGGGGGGGGGGGTGTTTAGTGTGGGATCAGTGTTTGCTTTTCTCAAACCGCAGTGATATTCCCAACAATGGCAAGAGGTTTCAGTGTTTAAAAATGTAAAGATTTCAGAACAAAACCAGACAGAGAGTGATGAGGCCTCACACCTTCAATGTAGTGATTCCCCCAATCTTTCCTTTTGTAAATTGTTTCCTTCCTCTGTCTGAAGTATTGGAGACGTCGACATCACTGAAACAATACAATCTCTCGGGACAATCACTGTAAACAGCCTCAGGAAACAAAGTTACCACTTTAATCACCCAAAAAGCTGAATGTCCATTCAAACATCTCCCTCCCCATATCCTTGTAAATGCAAAGATAACTCCTCGGGTGGATGGAGCTATTACAAGGGGGCATAACTATAGGGATCGTGGTGGGAGATACAGGACGGATATCAGAGGTAGGTTCTTTACGCAGAGAGTGGTTGGGGTGTGGAATGGACTGCCTGCAGTGATAGTGGAGTCAGACACTTTAGAAACATTTAAGCGGTTATTGGATAGGCACATGGAGCACACCAGGATGATAGGGAGTGGGATAGACCATAAGACCATAAGACATAGGAGCGGAAGTAAGGCCATTCGGCCCATCGAGTCCACTCCACCATTCAATCATGGTTGATTTCAACTCCATTTACCCGCTCTCTCCCCATAGCCCTTAATTCCTCGAGAAATCAAGAATTTATCAATTTCTGTCTTGAAGACGCTCAACGTCTCGGCCTCCACAGCCCTCTGTGGCAATGAATTCCACAGACCCACCACTCTCTGGCTGAAGAAATTTCTCCTCATCTCTGTTCTAAAGTGACTCCCTTTTATTCTAAGGCTGTGCCCCCGCGTCCTAGTCTCCCCTGTTAATGGAAACAACTTCCCTACGTCCATCCTATCTAAGCCGTTCATTATCTTGTAAGTTTCTATCAGATCTCCCCTCAACCTCCTAAACTCCAATGAATATAATCCCACGATCCTCAGACGTTCATCGTATGTCAGGCCTACCATTCCTGGGATCATCCGTGTGAATCTCCGCTGGACCCGCTCCAGTGCCAGTATGTCCTTCCTGAGGTGTGGGGCCCAAAATTGCTCACAGTACTCCAAATGGGGCCTAACCAGTGCTTTATAAAGCCTCAGAAGTACATCCCTGCTTTTGTATTCCAAGCCTCTTGAGATAAATGACAACATTACATTTGCTTTCTTAATTACGGACTCAACCTGCAAGTTTACCTTTAGAGAATCCTGGACTAGGACTCCCAAGTCCCTTTGCACTTTAGCATTATGAATTTTGTCACCGTTTAGAAAATAGTCCATGCCTCTATTCTTTTTTCCAAAGTGTACGACCTCGCACTTGCCCACGTTGAATTTCATCAGCCACTTCTTGGACCACTCTCCTAAACTGTCTAAATCTTTCTGCAGCCTCCCCACCTCCTCAATACTACCTGCCCCTCCACCTATCTTTGTATCATCGGCAAACTTGGCCAGAATGCTCCCAGTCCCGTCATCTAGATCGTTAATATATAAAGAGAACAGCTGTGGCCCCAACACTGAACCCTGCGGGACACCACTTGTCACCGGTTGCCATTCTGAGAAAGAACCTTTTATCCCAACTCTCTGCCTTCTGTCTGACAGCCAATCGTCAATCCATGTTAGTACCTTGCCTCGAATACCATGGGCCCTTATTTTACTCAGCAGTCTCCCGTGAGGCACCTTGTCAAAGGCCTTTTGGAAGTCAAGATAGATCACATCCATTGGCTCTCCTTGGTCTAACCTATTTGTTATCTCTTCAAAGAACTCTAACAGGTTTGTCAGGCACGACCTCCCCTTACTAAATCCATGCTGACTTGTCTTAATCCGACCCTGCACTTCCAAGAATTTAGAAATCTCATCCTTAACGATGGATTCTAGAATTTTGCCAACAACTGAGGTTAGGCTAATTGGCCTATAATTTTCCATCTTTTTTCTTGTTCCCTTCTTGAACAGTGGGGTTACAACAGCGATTTTCCAATCCTCTGGGACTTTCCCTGACCCCAGTGACTTTTGAAAGATCATAACTAACGCCTCCACTATTTCTTCAGCTATCTCCTTTAGAACTCTAGGATGTAGCCCATCTGGGCCCGGAGATTTATCAATTTTCAGACCTTTTAGTTTCTCTAGCACTTTCTCCTTTGTGATGGCAACCATATTCAACTCTGCCCCCTGACTTTCCTGAATTGTTGGGATATTACTCATGTCTTCTACTGTGAAGACTGACGCAAAGTACTTATTAAGTTCCTCAGCTATTTCCTTGTCTCCCATCACTAGATTACCAGCGTCATTTTGGAGCGGCCCAATGTCTACTTTTGCCTCCCGTTTGTTTTTAATGTATTTAAAGAAACTTTTACTATCATTCCTAATGTTACTGGCTAGCCTACCTTCATATTTGATCCTCTCCTTCCTTATTTCTCTCTTTGTTATCCTCTGTTTGTTTTTATAGCCTTCCCAATCTTCTGACTTCCCACTACTCTTTGCCACATTATAGGCTCTCTCTTTTGCCTTGATGCATTCCCTGACTTCCTTTGTCAGCCATGGCTGCCTAATCCCCCCTCTGATAACCTTTCTTTTGTTTGGGATGAACCTCTGCACTGTGTCCTCAATTACTCCCAGAAACTCCTGCCATTGCTGTTCTACTGTCTTTCCCATTAGGCTCTGCTTCCAGTCGATTTTTGTCAGTTCCTCCCTCATGCGCCTGTAATTACCTTTATTTAACTGTAGAACCTTCACATCTGATTCTGCCTTCCTTCTTTCAAATTGCAGACTGAATTCTACCATATTATGATCACTGCTTCCTAAGTGTTCCCTTACTTTAAGATCTTTTATCACGTCTGGCTCATTACATAACACTAAGTCCAGAATAGCCTGTTCCCTCGTGGGCTCCATCACAAGCTGTTCCAAAAAGCCATCCTGTAAACATTCAATGAATTCCCTTTCTTTGGGTCCACTGGCAACATTATTTACCCAGTCCACCTGCATATTGAAATCCCCCATGATCACTGTGACCTTGCCTTTCTGACATGCCCTTTCTATTTCGTGGTGCATTTTGTGCCCCTGGTCCTGACCACTGTCAGGAGGCCTGTACATAACTCCCATTATGGTTTTTTTGCCTTTGTGGTTCCTCAACTCTACCCACACAGACTCCACATCGTCTGACCCTATGTCGTTTAGTGCTATTGATTTAATTTCATTTCTAATTAACAAGGCAACCCCGCCCCCTCTACCCACCCCTCTGTCTTTTCGATAGGTTGTGAATCCCTGGATGTTTAACTGCCAGTCCTGAACCCCCTGCAACCACGTCTCTGTGATGCCTACCACATCATACCTGCCAGTCACAATCTGGGCCACAAGCTCATCTATCTTGTTCCGGACACTGCGGGCATTTAAATATAGCACCTTTAATTCCCTATTGACCGTCCCTTTTTGTTTTCGTAGTGTGGTGGACCTTGGTCTACTGAGCCTTTCCAGACACTGTGTCATATTTTGTGAGATGGGGACTATCGTAACCTCTCCTGAGTGCTGTCTTTTCGTGATTTTTTGTAATCCTAAGCAGCTACGCTTCCCACTGATTCCTTCACCTCTTGGTTCCCTGACTTTCCCTTCCCCCCCAATCTCTAGTTTAAAGTCCTATTGACCACCCCATTTACTCTCTTCGCCAGAACACTGATCCCAGCTCGGGATAGCTTGATCTTGGTTTCAGATAAAGCTCGGCACAACATCGTGGGCCGAAGGGCCTGTTCTGTGCTGTACTGTTCTATGTTCTATGTAACTCCCATTTCCCCAAAGCAGGAAGATGTGAAATGGAAACATCTTCAGCTTTTTACACACTGCACTTTTCCACGGACCAAAATGTTTCAAAACATTTGCTGAAGTTTTGCTTTAAACTCTTTATCAATGTCCTTCCAGGTTTAGTGTGAAGGTTTGTGTTCCACACTGAGCCCCTCTCAGTCTCCACACGGAGCTTGTGTGTGTGCTGATGCTCCTGTCATTTTGGATGGATACTGTGTGAAGCTGCATTCTCTCCCAGTGAGTTTCTGATCTACTTCACTCTCTCTGCGGCTGGAGCAATGTCCAGCAGGCAGCAGAGGATGGCAGTGTATCACTGTCAGCACAATATAGACAAACAGCCTTTAGCAAGAGAGGCTTTGACCCTTTTTCAAACCAAATCCCCAATTTGATGTTTCCAGCTGCGCTGTTTACAATGCTGCTGAATATTGTGTGTCATTGGTAAACTGGGATGTGTAGCATTCAGTCACATTAAGTGGTCAATAAATACGTCAACACTGTGCGTATCTTTCAGTGTGTGTGTGTCAGCGTGCATGTGTGTCAATGTATTTAAATCTCAAAGGAAAATAGGAGCAGGTGTAGGCCATTTGGCCCATCGATCCTGCGCCAGCATTCAAACAGATCATGGGGCACGTACGCACACAAAACACGCACACACCCAGCACACACAAAACACGCACACACACAAACCACGCACACACAAACACACATAAAACATGCACAAAAAGCACACACACAAACACAATAAACACACAAACACAAACACACAGAAACACACACACACACATGAAAAACACAGCACTGCTGCCTCACAGCGCGAGGGACTCGGGTTCGGTTCCCGCCTTGGGTCACTGTCTGTGCGGAGTTTGCACGTTCTCCCCGTGTCTGCGCGGGTTTCCTCCGGGTGCTCCGGTTTCCTCCCACAGTCTGAAAGAAGTTCTGGTTAGGGTGCATTGGCCGTGCTTAATTGTCCCTCCGCATCAGAGAGACTAGCTCGGGTAAATGCATGGGGTTATGGAGATAGGGCCTGAGTGGGATTGTGGTCGGTGCAGACTCAATGGGCCAAAGGAGGAGGTGAAGGGGAGGGGAGGAGGGGAAGGGGAGTGGAGAAGGGGAAGGGAGGAGGGGAAGGGGAGGGGAGGAGGGGAAGGGGAAGGGGAAGAGGTGAAGGGGAGGGGAGGAGGGGAAGGGAAGGGGAAGAGGTGAAGGGGAGGGGAGGAGGGGAAAGGGAGGGGAAGGGGAGGGGAGAAGGGGACGGGGAGGGGAGGAGGGGAAGGGGAGGGGAGGAGGGGAGGAGGGGAAAGGGAGGGGAAGGGGAGGGGAGAAGGGGACGGGGAGGGGAGGAGGGGAAGGGGAGGGAAGGAGGGGAAGGGGAGCGGAGAGGGGGAGGGGAAGGGGGAGAGGGGAAAGGGAGGGGGAGGGCAAGTGGAACGGGTGGAGCGGAAGGGGAACGGGGGGCGGGGAAGGGGAGGGGAGGAGGGGAAGGGGAGGGGAGGAGGGGAAGGGGAGCGGGGAGGGGAAGGGGGAGAGGGGAAAGGGAGGGGGGAGGGCAATTGGAACGGGTGGAGCGGAAGGGGAACGGGGGGCGGTGAAAGGAAGGGGAGGAGAGGAAGGGGGGAGGAGGGGAAGGGGAGAGGAGGAGGGGAAGGGGAGGGGAGGAATGGAAGGGGAGGGGAGGAGGGGAAGGGGAGGGGAGGAGGGGAAGGGGAGGGAAGGAGGGGAAGGGGAGGGGAGGAGGGGGGAGGGGTGGAGGGGGAGGGGAAGGGGAGGAGGGGAAGGGATGGCGATGTGGGGACGGGGAGGGGAGGAGGGGATGGGGAGGGGAGGAGGGGAAGGGGAGAGGAGGAGGGGAAGGGGGAGGAGGGGAAGGAGAGGGGAGGAGGGGAAGGGGAGGGGAGGAGGGGGGAGGGGAAGGGGAGGAGGGGAAGGGGAGGGGAGGAGGGGACGGGGAGGGGAGGAGGGGAAGGGGAGGAGAGGAGGGCAAGGGGAGGGGAAGTGGAGGGGAGGAGGGGAAGGGGAGGGGAGGAGTGGAACGGGAGGGGGGAGGGGAGAGGGGAGGGGCGGGGAGGGGAAAGGGAAGGGGAGGGGGAACGGGGGGAGGGGAAGGGTAACGGGGGAGGGGAAGGGGAGGGGGGAAGGGAAGGGGAGGAGGGGAAGGGGAGCGGAGAAGGGAAAGGGGAAGGGGAGGGGAGGAGGGGAAGGGGAGGGGGAGGAGGGGGAAGGGGAGGGGAGGAGGTGAAGGGGAGGGGAAGGGGAGGAGGGGAAAGGGAGGGGTGGAGGGAAGGGGAGGGGAGGAGGGGAAGGGGAGGGGAGGAGGGGAAGGGAGGGGAGGAGAGGACGGGGAGGGGAGGAGGGGAAGGGGAGGGGAGGAGGGGAAAAGGAGGGGAGGAGCGGAAAGGGAGGGAAGGAGGCGAACGGGAGTGGAGGAGGGGAAGGGGAGGGGAGGAGGGGAAGTGTAGGAGGGGAAGGGGAGGGGGGGAGGGGGCGGAGGGGAGGGGGAGGGGGCGAAGGGGAGGGGGGAAGGGGGGAAGGGGAGGGGGAGGGGGGAAGTGGAGGGGGAGGGGGGAGGGGAGGGGGAACGGGGGGAGGGGAAGGGCAGGGGGAGGGGAGGGGGAGGGGAGATGGTGTAGGGGAGGGAGAAGCGGAAGGGGAAGGGGAGGGGCGGAGGGGAAGGGGACGGGAGGAGGAAAAGGGGAGGGGAGGAGGGGAAGGGGAGTGGAGGAGGGGAAGGGGAGGGGAGGAGGGGAACGGGAGGGGAGGAGGGAAGGGGAGGGGAGAAGGGGAAGGGGAGGAGGGGAAGGGGAGGGGGGAAGGGGAGGGGGGAGGGGGGAAGGGGAGGGGGGAAGTGGAGGGGGGAGGGGGCGAAGGGTAGGGGGAGGGGGGGAAGGGAAAGTGGAGGGGGGAGGGGAGGGGAGGGGAGAGGGAACGGGGGGAGGGGAAGGGGAACGGGGGAGGGGAAGGGGAGGAGGGGAAAGGGAGGGGAGAAGTGGAAGGGGGAGGGGAGGGGAGGAGGGGAAGGGGAGGGGAGGAGGGGAAGGGGAGGGGAGGAGGGGAAGGGGAGGGGAGGAGGGGAAGAGGCGAGGAGGTGGGGAAGGGGAGGAGAGGAGGGGAAGGGGAGCGGAGGAGGGGAAGGGGAGGGGAGGAGGGGAAGGGGAGGAGGGGAAGGGGAGGGGAGGAGGGGAAGGGGAGGGGAGGAGGGGAAGGGGAGGGGAGGAGGGGGGATGGGAAGGGGAGGAGGGGATGGGGAGGGGAGGTGGGGACGGGGAGGGGAGGAGGGGAAGGGTAGGGGAGGAGGGGATGGGGAGGGGAGGAGGGGAAGGGGAGGGGAGGAGGGGAAGGGGAGGGGTGGAGGGGACGGGGAGGGGAGGAGGGGAAGAGGAGGGGAGGAGGGCAAGGGGAGGGGAAGTGGAGGGGAGGAGGGGAAGGGGAGCGGAGGAGGGGAACGGAGGGGAGGAGGGGAAGGGGAGGAGGGGAAGGGGCGGGGGAGGGGGGAAGGGGAGAGGGAAGGGGCGAAGGGGAGGGGGGATGGGTGGAAGGGAAGGGGGGAGGGGGAGGGGAGGGGCGGAGAGGGGAAAGGGAGGGTGAGGGGAGGGGGAACGGGGCGAGGGGAGGGGGAATGGGGGGAGGGGAAGGGGAACGGGTGGAGGGGAAGGGGAGTGGAGAAGGGGAGGGGGAGGAGGGGAGGGGAGGGGAGGAGGTGAAGGGGAGGGGAGGAGGGGAAGGGAGTGGAGAAGGGGAAGGGGAGGAGGGGAAAGGGAGGGGAGGAGCGGAAGGGGAGGGGAGGAGGTTAAGGGGAGGGGAGGAGGGGAAAGGGAGGGGAAGGGGAGGGGAGAAGGGGAAGGGGGGGAGGAGGGGAAGGGGAGGAGGGGAAGGCTAGGGGTGGAGGGGGAAGGGGAGGGGAGGAGGGGAAGGGGAGGGGAGGAGGGGAAGGAGAGAGGAGGAGGGGAAGGGGAGGGGAGGAGGGGAAGGGGAGGGGACGACGGGGAAGGGGAGGGGAGAAGGGGAAGGGGAGGGGAGGAGGGGAAGGGGAGGGGAGGAGGGGGGAGGGGAAGGGGAGGAGGGGAAGGGGAGGGGAGGGTGGGGGACGGGGAGGGGAGGAGGGGAAGGGGAGGGAAGGAGGGGAGTGGAGGGGAGGAGGGGAAGGGGAGAGGAGGAAGGGAAGGGGGGGAGGAGGGGTAGGGGAGGGGAGGAGGGGAAGGGGAGGGGAGGAGGGGGGAGGGGAAGGGGAGGTGGGGAAGGGGAGGGGAGGAGGGGACGGGGGAGGGAGGGGAAGTGGAGGGGAGGAGGGCAAGGGGAGGGGAGGAGGGCAAGGGGGAGGAGGGGAAGGGGAGGGGAGGAGGGGAACGGGAGGGGAGGAGGGAAGGGGAGGAGGGGAAGGGGAGGGGGAGGGGGAAGAGGAGAGGGGAGGGGGCGAAGGGGACGGGGGGTGGGTGGAAGGGAAGGGGGGAGGGGGTAGGGGAGGGCGGAGAGGGGAAAGGGAGGGGGAGGGGAGGGGGAACGGGGGGAGGGGAGGGGGATTGGAGAAGGGGAAGGGAGGAGGGGAAGGGGAGGGGAGGAGGTGAAGGGGAGGGGAGGAGGGGAAGGGGAGTGGAGAAGGGGAAGGGAGGGAGGGAAAGGGGAGGGGAGGAGGGGAAGGGAAGGGGAAGAGGTGAAGGGGAGGGGAGGAGGGGAAAGGGAGGGGAGGAGGGGAAGGGGAGCGGAGAGGGGGAGGGGAAGGGGGAGAGGGGAAAGGGAGGGGGGAGGGCAAGTGGAACGGGTGGAGCGGAAGGGGAACGGGGGGCGGGGAAGGGGAGGGGAGGAGGGAAGGGGAGGGGAGGAGGGAAGGGGAGCGGGGAGGGGAAGGGGGAGAGGGGAAAGGGAGGGGGGAGGGCAATTGGAACGGGTGGAGCGGAAGGGGAACGGGGGGCGGTGAAAGGAAGGGGAGGAGAGGAAGGGGGAGGAGGGGAAGGGGAGAGGAGGAGGGGAAGGGGAGGGGAGGAATGGAAGGGGAGGGGAGGAGGGGAAGGGGAGGGGAGGAGGGGAAGGGGAGGGAAGGAGGGAAGGGGAAGGGGAGGGGAGGAGGGGGGAGGGGTGGAGGGGGAGGGGAAGGGGAGGAGGGGAAGGGATGGCGATGTGGGGACGGGGAGGGGAGGAGGGGATGGGGAGGGGAGGAGGGGAAGGGGAGAGGAGGAGGGGAAGGGGGAGGAGGGGAAGGAGAGGGGAGGAGGGGAAGGGGAGGGGAGGAGGGGGAGGGGAAGGGGAGGAGGGGAAGGGGAGGGGAGGAGGGGACGGGGAGGGGAGGAGGGGAAGGGGAGGAGAGGAGGGCAAGGGGAGGGGAAGTGGAGGGGAGGAGGGGAAGGGGAGGGGAGGAGTGGAACGGGAGGGGGGAGGGAGAGGGGAGGGCGGGGAGGGGAAAGGGAAGGGGAGGGGGAACGGGGGAGGGGAAGGGTACGGGGGAGGGGAAGGGGAGGGGGGAAGGGAAGGGGAGGAGGGGAAGGGGAGCGGAGAAGGGAAAGGGGAAGGGGAGGGGAGGAGGGGAAGGGGAGGGGAGGAGGGGAAGGGGAGGGGAGGGAGGTGAAGGGGAGGGGAGGAGGGGAAGGGGAGGAGGGGAAAGGGGGTGGGAGGGAAGGGGAGGGGAGGAGGGGAAGGGGAGGGGAGGAGGGGAAGGGGAGGGGAGGAGAGGGACGGGGAGGGGAGGAGGGGAAGGGGAGGGGAGGAGGGGAAAAGGAGGGGAGGAGCGGAAAGGGAGGGAAGGAGGCGAACGGGAGTGGAGGAGGGGAAGGGGAGGGGAGGAGGGGAAGTGTAGGAGGGGAAGGGGAGGGGGGGAGGGGGGCGGAGGGGAGGGGGAGGGGGCGAAGGGGAGGGGGGAAGGGGGGAAGGGGAGGGGGAGGGGGGAAGTGGAGGGGGAGGGGGGAGGGGAGGGGGAACGGGGGGAGGGGAAGGGCAGGGGGAGGGGAGGGGGAGGGGAGATGGTGTAGGGGAGGGGAGAAGCGGAAGGGGAAGGGGAGGGGCGGAGGGGAAGGGGACGGGAGGAGGAAAAGGGGAGGGAGGAGGGGAAGGGGAGTGGAGGAGGGAAGGGGAGGGGAGGAGGGGACGGGAGGGGAGGAGGGGAAGGGGAGGGGAGAAGGGGAAGGGGAGGAGGGGAAGGGGAGGGGGAAGGGGAGGGGGGAGGGGGGAAGGGGAGGGGGGGAAGTGGAGGGGGAGGGGGCGAAGGGTAGGGGGAGGGGGGGAAGGGAAAGTGGAGGGGGGAGGGGAGGGGGAGGGGAGAGGGAACGGGGGAGGGGAAGGGGAACGGGGGAGGGGAAGGGGAGGAGGGAAAGGGAGGGGAGAAGTGGAAGGGGGAGGGAGGGGGAGGAGGGGAGGGGGAGGGGGAAGGGGAGGGGAGGAGGGGAAGGGGAGGGGAGGAGGGGAAGAGGCGAGGAGGTGGGGAGGGGAGGAGAGGAGGGGAAGGGGAGCGGAGGAGGGGAAGGGGAGGGGAGGAGGGGAAGGGGAGGAGGGGAAGGGGAGGGGAGGAGGGGAAGGGAGGGGAGGAGGGGAAGGGGAGGGGAGGAGGGGGGATGGGAAGGGGAGGAGGGGATGGGAGGGGAGGTGGGGACGGGGAGGGGAGGAGGGGAAGGGTAGGGGAGGAGGGGATGGGGAGGGGAGGAGGGGAAGGGGAGGGGAGGAGGGGAAGGGGAGGGGTGGAGGGGACGGGGAGGGGAGGAGGGGAAGAGGAGGGGAGGAGGGCAAGGGGAGGGGAAGTGGAGGGGAGGAGGGGAAGGGGAGCGGAGGAGGGGAACGGAGGGGAGGAGGGGAAGGGGAGGAGGGGAAGGGGCGGGGGAGGGGGGAAGGGGAGAGGGGAAGGGGCGAAGGGGAGGGGGGATGGGTGGAAGGGAAGGGGGGAGGGGGAGGGGAGGGGCGGAGAGGGGAAAGGGAGGGTGAGGGGAGGGGGAACGGGGCGAGGGGAGGGGGAATGGGGGGAGGGGAAGGGGAACGGGTGGAGGGGAAGGGGAGTGGAGAAGGGGAGGGGGAGGAGGGGAAGGGGAGGGGGAGGAGGTGAAGGGGAGGGGAGAGGGGAAGGGGAGTGGAGAAGGGGAAGGGGAGGAGGGGAAAGGGAGGGGAGGAGCGGAAGGGGAGGGGAGGAGGTAAGGGGAGGGGAGGAGGGGAAAGGGAGGGGAAGGGGAGGGGAGAAGGGGAAGGGGGGAGGAGGGGAAGGGGAGGAGGGGAAGGCTAGGGGTGGAGGGGAAGGGGAGGGGAGGAGGGGAAGGGGAGGGAGGAGGGGAAGGAGAGAGGAGGAGGGAAGGGGAGGGGAGGAGGGGAAGGGGAGGGACGACGGGAAGGGGAGGGGAGAAGGGGAAGGGGAGGGGAGGAGGGGAAGGGGAGGGGAGGAGGGGGGAGGGGAAGGGGAGGAGGGGAAGGGGAGGGGAGGTGGGGACGGGGAGGGGAGGAGGGAAGGGGAGGGAAGGAGGGGAAGTGGAGGGGAGGAGGGGAAGGGGAGAGGAGGAAGGGAGGGGGGGAGGAGGGGTAGGGGAGGGGAGGAGGGGAAGGGGAGGGGAGGAGGGGGAGGGAAGGGGAGGTGGGGAAGGGGAGGGGAGGAGGGGACGGGGAGGGGAGAGGAGGGGAAGTGGAGGGGAGGAGGGCAAGGGGAGGGGAGGAGGGCAAGGGGAGGAGGGGAAGGGGAGGGGAGGAGGGGAACGGGAGGGGAGGAGGGGAAGGGGAGGAGGGGAAGGGGAGGGGGAGGGGGAAGAGGAGAGGGGAGGGGGCGAAGGGGACGGGGGGTGGGTGGAAGGGAAGGGGGGAGGGGGTAGGGGAGGGGCGGAGAGGGGAAAGGGAGGGGGAGGGGAGGGGGAACGGGGGGAGGGGAGGGGGATTGGAGAAGGGGAAGGGGAGGAGGGAAGGGGGAGGGGAGGAGGTGAAGGGGAGGGGAGGAGGGGGAAGGGAGTGGAGAAGGGGAAGGGAGGAGGGAAAGGGGAGGGGAGGAGGGGGAAGGGAAGGGAAGAGGTGAAGGGGAGGGGAGGAGGGGAAAGGGAGGGGAAGGGGAGGGGAGAGGGAAGGGAAGGGGAAGGGAAGGGGAGGGGAGGGAGGGGAAGGGGAGTGGTGGAGCAGAAGGGTAGGAGAGGAGGGGAAGTGGAGGGGAGGAGGGGAATGGGAGGGTCGGAGGGGACGGGGAGGTGAGGAGGGGAAGGGGAGGGGAGGAGGGGAAGGAGAGGGGAGGAGGGGATGGGGAGCGGGGAGGGGGAGGGGGAAGGGGGAGAGGGGAAAGGGAGGGGGGAGGGCAAGTGGAACGGGTGGAGCGGAAGGGGAACGGGGGGCGGGGAATGAGAGGGGAGGAGGGGAAGGGGAGGGGAGGAGGGGAAGGGGAGGGGAGGAGGGGAAGGGGAGGGGAGGGGAGGAGGGGAGGGGAAGTGAAGGGGAAGTGGAGGGGAAGGGGAAGGGGAGGTGAGGGGAAGGGAAGTGGAGGGAAGGGGAGGGGATGAGGGGATGAGGGTTTGGAGAGGGGAGGAGGGGAAGGGGAGGGGTGGAGGGGAAGGGGCGTGGAGGAGGGAAACGGGAAGGGAGGAGGGAAGGGGAGGGGAGGAGGGGAAGGGGAGGAGGAGAAGGGGAGGGGGGAAGGGGAGGGGGGGATTGGGGGAAGGGGAGGGGGGAAGGGGCGAAGGGGAGGGGGAGGAGGGAAGGGGAGGGGGGAGGGGAGAGGGGAGGGGCAGGGAGGGGAAAGGGAAGGGGAGGGGGAACGGAGGGAGGGGAAGGGTAACGGGGGAGGGGAAGGGGAGGGGGGAAGGGAAGGTTAGGAGGGGAAGGGGAGCGGAGAAGGGGAAGGGGAAGGGGAGGGGAGGAGGGGAAGGGGAGGGGAGGAGGTGAAGGGGAGGGGAGGAGGGGAAGGGGAGGAGGGGAAAGGGAGGGGTGGAGGGAAGGGGAGGGGAGGAGGGGAAGGGGAGGGGAGGAGGGAAGGGGAGGGCAGGAGGGGACGGGGAGGGGAGATGGGGAAGGGGAGGGGAGGAGGGGAACAGGAGGGGAGGAGCGGAAGGGGAGGGGAGGAGGCGAACGGGAGTGGAGGAGGGGAAGGGGAGGGGAGGAGGGGAAATGTTGGAGGGGAAGGGGAGGGGGAGGGGGGGAGGGGGGAGGGGGCGGAGGGGAGGGGGGAGGGGGCGAAGGGGAGGGGGAAGGGGGAGAGGGGAGGGGGAGGGGGGGAAGTGGAGGGGGAGGGGGGAGGGGAGTGGGAACGGGGGGAGGGGAAGGGCGGGGAAGGGGAGGGGGAGGGGAGATGGTGTAGGGGAGGGGAGAAGCGGAAGGGGAAGGGGAGGGGCGGAGGGGAAGGGGACGGGAGGAGGAAAAGGGGGAGGGGAGGAGGGGAAGGGAGTGGAGGAGGGGAAGGGGAGGGGAGGAGGGGAACGGGAGGGGAGGAGGGGAAGGGGAGGGGAGAAGGGGAAGGGGAGGAGGGGAAGGGGAGGGGGGAAGGGAGGGGGGAGGGGAAGGGGAGGGGGGGAAGTGGAGGGGGTAGGGGGCGAAGGGTAGGGGGGGGGGGGAGGGAGGGAAGGGGGAGGGGGGAGGGGAGGGGGAGGGGAGAGGGAAAGGGGGAGGGGAAGCGGAACGGGGGGGGAAGGGGAGGAGGGGGAAAGGGAGGGGGAGAAGTGGAAGGGGGAGGGGAGGGGAAGGGGAGGGGAGGAGGGGAAGGGGAGGGGAGGAGGGGATGAGGGAGGAGGGGAAGAGGCGAGGAGGTGGGGAAGGGGAGGAGAGGAGGGGCAGGGGAGCGGAGGAGGGGAAGGGGAGGGGGAGGAGGGGAAGGGGAGGGGAGGGAGGGGAAGGGGAGGGGGGAGGGGAAGGGGAGGGGGGAGGGGAAGGGGAGGGGAGGGGGGGAGGGGAAGGGGAGGAAGGGATGGGGAGGGGATGTGGGGACGGGGAGGGGAGGAGGGGAAGGGGAGGGGAAGTGGAGAGGAGGAGGGGAAGGGAGGGGAGGAGGGGAACGGAGGGGAGGAGGGGAAGGGGAGGAGGGGAAGGGGAGGGGGAGGGGTGAAGGGGAGAGGGGAGGGGGCGAAGGGGAGGGGGGATGGGTGGAAGGGAAGGAGGAGGGGGAGGGGAGGGGCGGAGAGGGGAAAGGGAGGGTGAGGGGAGGGGGAACGGGGCGAGGGGAGGGGAACGGGGGGAGGGGAAGGGGAACGGGTGGAGGGGAAGGGGAGTGGAGAAGGGGAAGGGAGGAGGGGAAGGGGAGGGGAGGAGGTGAAGGGGAGGGGAGGAGGGGAAGGGGAGTGGAGAAGGGGAAGGGGAGGAGGGGAAGGGGAGGGGAGGAGCGGAAGGGGAGGGGAGGAGGTTAAGGGGAGGGGAGGAGGGGAAAGGAAGGGGAAGGGGTGGGGAGAAGGGGAAGGGGGGGAGGAGGGGAAGGGGAGGAGGGGAAGGGGAGGGGTGGAGGGGAAGGGGAGGGGAGGAGGGGAAGGGGAGGGGAGGAGGCGAAGTGGAGAGGGGGAGGGGAAGGGGAGGGGAGGAGGGGAAGGGGAGGGGAGGAGGGGAAGGGGAGGGGAGGAGGGGGAAGGGGAGGGGAGGGAGGGGAAGGGGAGGGGAGGCGGTGGAGGGGAAGGGGAGGAGGGCAAGGGGAGGGGAGGTCGGGGACGGGAGGGGAGGAGGGGAAGGGGAAGGGAGGAGGGGAAGGGGAGAGGAGGAGTGGAAGGGGGGGAGGAGGGGTAGGGGAGGGGAGGAGGGGAAGGGGAGGGGAGGAGGGGGGAGGGGAAGGGGAGGAGGGGAAGGTTAGGGGAGGAGGGGACGGGGAGGGAGGAGGGGAAGGGGAGGGGAGGAGGCAAGGGGAGGGGAAGTGGAGGGGAGGAGGGGAAGGGGAGGGGAGGAGGGGAACGGGAGGGGAGGAGGAGAAGGGGAGGAGGGGAAGGGGAGGGGGAGGGGGAAGAGGAGAGGGGAGGGGGCGAAGGGAGGGGGATGGGTGGAATGGAAGGGGGAGGGGGTAGGGCAGGCGCGGAGAGGGGAAAGGGAGGGGGAGGGGAGGGGGAACGGGGGAGGGGAGGGGGAACGGGGGGTGGGGAAGGGGAACGGGTGGAGGGGAAGGGAGTGGAGAAGGGGAAGGGGAGGAGGGAAGGGGAGGGGAGGAGGTGAAGTGGAGGGGCTGAGGGGAAGGGGAGTGGAGAAGGGGAAGGGAGGAGGGAAAGGGGAGGGGAGGAGGGGAAGGGAAGGGGAAGAGGTGAAGGGGAGGGGAGGGAGGGAAAGGGAGGGGAAGGGGAGTGGGAGAAGGGGAAGGGGAAGGGAAGGGGAGGAGGGGAAGGGGAGTGGTGGAGCGGAAGGGTAGGGGAGGAGGGAAGAGGAGGGGAGGAGGGCAAGGGGAAGCGAAGGGAGGGGACGGAGAGTGGAGGAGGGGAAGGGGAGGGGAGGAGGGGAAGGGGAGCGGGGAGGGGGAGGGGAAGGGGGAGAGGGAATGGGAGGGGGGACTGCAAGTGGAACGGGTGGAGCGGAAGGGGAACGTGGGGCGGGGAAGGGGAGGGGAGGAGGGGAGGGGGAAGGGAGGAGGGGTAGGGGAGAGGAGGAGGGGAAGGGGAGGGGAGGAGGGGAAGGGGAGGGGAGGAGGGAAGGGGAGGGTAGGAGGGGAACATAGAACATAGAACATAGAACATTACAGCGCAGAACAGGCCCTTCGGCCACGATGTTGCACCGACCAGTTAAAAAAAAAAACTGTGACCCTCCCAACCTAAACCAATTTCTTTTCGTCCATGAACCTATCTACGGATCTCTTAAACGCCCCCAAACTAGGCGCATTTACTACTGATGCTGGCAGGGCATTCCAATCCCTCACCACCCTCTGGGTAAAGAACCTACCCCCTGACATCGGTTCTATAACTACCCCCCCTCAATTTAAAGCCATGCCCCCTCGTGCTGGATTTCTCCATCAGAGGAAAAAGGCTATCACTATCCACCCTATCTAAACCTCTAATCATCTTATATGTTTCAATAAGATCCCCTCTTAGCCGCCGCCTTTCCAGCGAAAACAATCCCAAATCCCTCAGCCTCTCCTCATAGGATCTCCCCTCCATACCAGGCAACATCCTGGTAAACCTCCTCTGCACCCTCTCCAAAGCCTCCACATCCTTCCTGTAATGTGGGGACCAGAACTGCACACAGTACTCCAAGTGCGGCCGCACCAGAGTTGTGTACAGTTGCAACATAACGCTACGACTCCTAAATTCAATCCCCCTACCAATAAACGCCAAGACACCATATGCCTTCTTAACAACCTTATCTACTTGATTCCCAACTTTCAGGGATCTATGCACACATACACCTAGATCCCTCTGCTCCTCCACACTATTCAAAGTCCTCCCGTTAGCCCTATACTCAACACATCTGTTATTCCTACCAAAGTGAATTACCTCACACTTCTCCGCATTAAACTCCATCCGCCACCTCTCGGCCCAACTTTGCAACCTGTCTAAGTCTTCCTGCAAACTACGACACCCTTCCTCACTGTCTACCACACCACCGACTTTGGTGTCATCAGCAAATTTGCTAATCCACCCAACTATACCCTCATCCAGATCATTAATAAATATTACAAACAGCAGTGGCCCCAAAACAGATCCCTGAGGTACACCACTTGTAACCGCACTCCATGATGAATATTTACTATCAACCACCACCCTCTGTTTCCTATCCGCTAGCCAATTCCTGATCCAATTTCCTAGATCACCCCCAATCCCATACATCTGCATTTTCTGCAGAAGCCTACCATGGTGAACCTTATCAAACGCCTTACTAAAATCCATATATACCACGTCCACTGCCTTGCCCCCATCCACCTCCTTGGTCACTTTCTCAAAAAACTCAATAAGGTTAGTAAGGCACGACCTACCTGCCACAAAACCATGCTGACTATCACCTATCAATTCATTACTCTCCAAATAACTATAAATCCTATCCCTTATAATTTTTTCCAACATCTTGCCGACAACAGAAGTGAGACTCACCGGTCTATAATTCCCGGGGAAGTCTCTGTTCCCCTTCTTAAACAATGGGACAACATTCGCTAACCTCCAATCTTCTGGTACTATACCAGAGGCCAACGACGACCTGAAGATCAGAGCCAGAGGCTCTGCAATCACTTCTCTTGCCTCCCAGAGAATCCTTGGATAAATCCCATCCGGACCAGGGGATTTATCTATTTTCAGACCCTCCAGAATATCCTGCACATCCTCCTTATCAACTGTAATACTGTCTATTCTACTCCCTTGCAACCCAGTGTCCTCCTCAGCTATATTCATGTCCCCTTGCGTGAACACCGAAGAGAAATATTGGTTCAATGCTTCACCAATCTCCTCCGGTTCCACACATAACTTCCCTCTGCCATCTATAACTGGCCCTAAACTTGCCCTAACCAACCTTCTGTTCTTGACATACCTATAGAACGCCTTAGGATTCTCTTTAACCCTATCCGCCAAAGTCTTCTCATGTCCCCTTTTAGCCCTTCTAAGCTCGCTCTTCAACTCCCTCTTAGCCAATCTAAAGCTTTCTAGTGCACTACCCGAGTGCTCACGTCTCATCCGAACATAAGCCTCCTTTTTCTTTTTAACCAACAAAGAAACTTTTTTGGTGCACCACGGTTCCCTAGCCCTACCAATTCCTCCTTGCCTGACAGGGACATACCTATCACAGACTCGCAGTAGCTGCTCCTTGAAAAAACTCCACATGTCGGACGTTCCCAGTCCCCTGCAATCTCCTAGTCCAACCTATGTTTCCTAATTCTCTCCTAATAGCCTCATAATTACCCTTCCCCCAGCTAAAACCACTGGCCCGAGGTTCATGCCTATCCCTTTCCATCACTAAGGTGAACGTAACCGAATTGTGGTCACTATCACCAAAATGCACACCAACTTCCAAGTCTAGCACCTGGTCTGGCTCATTTCCCAGCACCAGATCCAATATAGCCTCACCTCTAGTTGGCCTGTCTACATACTGAGGGGAAGTGGAGGGGAGGAGGGGAAGGAGAGGGGAGGAGGGGAAGGGGAGGGGAGGAGGGGGAAGGGGAAGGGGAGGAGGGGAAGGGGAGGGGTTGTGGGGACGGGGAGGGGAGGAGGGGATGGGGAGGGGAGGAGGGAAGGGGAGAGGAGGAGAGGAAGGGGGCGAGGAGGGGAAGGAGAGGGAGGAGGGGAAGGGGAGGGGATGAGGGGACGGGGAGGGGAGGAGGGCAAGGGGAGGAGTATTGGAGGGGAGGAGGGGAAGGGGAGTGGAGGAGGGGAACGGGAGGGGAGGAGGGGAAGGAGAGGAGGGGAAGGGGAGGGGGGAGGGGGGAAGGGGAGAGGGGAGGGGGCGAAGGGGAGGGGGGATGGGTGGAAGGGAAGGGGGAGGGGGAGTGGGGAGAGGGGAAAGGGAGGGGGAGGGGAGAAGGGGAAGGGGAGGGGAGGAGGGGAAGTGGAGGGGAGGAGGGGAAGGTGAGGGGAGGAGGGGAAGGGGAGGGGTGGAGCGGAATGGTAGGGGAGGAGGGGAAGTGGAGGGGAGGAGGGGAAGGGGAGGGGCGGAGGGGACGGGGAGGTGAGGAGGGGAAGGGGAGGGGAGGAGGGGAAGCGGAGCGGGGGAGGGGGAGGGGAAGAAGGAGAGGGGAAAGGGAGAGGGGAGGGCAAGTGGAACGGGTGGAGCGGAAGGGAACGGGGTGGCGGGAAGGGGAGGGTAGGAGAGGAAGGGGAGGGGAGGAGGGGAAGGGAGGGGAGGAGGGAAGGGGGGGAGGGGAGGAGGGGAGGTGAAGTGAAGGGGAAGTGGAGGGGAAGGGGAGGTGCGGGGAAGGGAAGTGGAGGGTAAGGGGAAGGGAAGGGAAGGGGAGGGGAGGAGGGGAGGAGGGGAAGGGGAGGGGAGGAGGGGTAGGGGAGGGGAGGAGGGGCAGGGGAGGGGAGGAGGGGAAGGGGAGGAGGGGAAGGGGAGGGGGGAAGGAGAGTGGGGAGTGGGGGAAGGGGAGGGGGGAAGGGGCGAAGGGGAGGGGGAGGAGGGAAGGGAGGGGGAGGGGAGAGGGGAGGGGCGGAGAGGGGAAAGGGAAGGGGAGGGGGAACGGGGGAGGGGAAGGGTAACGGGGAGGGGAAGGGGAGGGGGAAGGGAAGGGAGGAGGGGAAGGGGAGCGGAGAAGGGGAAGGGGGAAGGGGAGGGGAGGAGGGGAAGGGGAGGGGAGGAGGGGAAGGGGAGGAGGGGAAGGGAGAGGGGAGGGGCGAAGGGGAGGTGGGATGGGTGGAAGGGAAGGGGGGAGGGGAGGGGGGAGAGGGAAAGGGAGGGGGAGGGAGAAGGGGAAGGGGAGGGGAGGAGGGGAAGGGGAGGGGAGGGAGGGAAGGTGAGGGGAGGAGGGAAGGGGAGGAGGGGAAAGGGAGGGGTGGAGGGAAGGGGAGGGGAGGAGGGGAAGGGGAGGGGAGGAGGGGAAGGGAGGGGAGAAGGGACGGGGAGGGGAGGAGGGGAAGGGGAGGGGAGGAGGGGAACAGGAGGGGAGGAGCGGAAGGGGAGGGGAGGAGGCGAACGGAAGTGGAGGAGGGGAAGGGGAGGGGAGGAGGGGAAGTGTTGGAGGGGAAGGGGAGGGGGGGAGGGGGCGGAGGGGAGGGGGGAGGGGGCGAAGGGGAGGGGGGGAGGGGGGAAGGGGAGGGCGAGGGGGGGAAGTGGAGGGGGAGGGGGAGGGAGGGAGGAGAGGGGAAGGGAGGGGGGAGGGAAAGGGGAACGGGGGGAGGGGAAGGGGAACGGGGGAGGGGAAGGGCAGGGGGAGGGGAAGGGAGGGGAGGAAGGAAGGGGGGGGAGGAGGGGGGAGGGAGGGGAGGACGGGAAGGGGGACGGGGAGGAGGGGAAGGGGAGGGGAAGGGGAGGAGGGGAGGAAGC